>NW_010409938.1:0-104619 GCF_000710305.1 Buceros rhinoceros silvestris
AACCGGGAAGTTTAGCCCAAACCGGGACACTAGCTCAGACTGGTGCTGAACCACATCAGTCCGCACCATGCTCCATAATGCAGCTGAGGTAAACCACCAGCTTGTGTGTTTCTCCATAGAGTGTGAGAAGGCTTCAAAAATCACTGCGTGATAAACAGAGTCGGTCTCTTTGTGGCATTTTCCAAGAACAAAAAAAGAAGTCATATCTGTCCTGTTCCAGTGCAAACTCTCTTCTGGCATTCTTTCCGTATTCAGAAATTTTCTATGATTTTACACTGTGGAAATGAATATGTCCCCAGTGTTTTATCCTAACAGTCGTTCTAACCAAAGTTTAGCTAAAAGTGCTTCACATTTCTAGCACCAAATTTTTAGGAATAAACTAAAAATAATCTTATCTGCTTTCTGGTTTTGCTCTGTCCTTCGGCCACCTCTGTTATCTCAGTGATTTATGATGAAAGATGAACACTCACCATCTAAAAAGTCAAACTATTGAATTAAGCTGACCCTACTCTATTGGAATCTATTTCAGCAGTTTGCAAGAAATTAATTCATTTACCATAGCATGGAAATCAGACATTGAATTAACACAAAATGTGCCTGAATACACTACAGAGTCTACCTGTCTTGGTTACCTTGGTTGTCTGCCTGTAAATACTCTGCTTTTTTGAAACAAGGACTGTCTCAATCTGTTTATATATAAATGAAAAGGAAGATTTTGGGTTCATGGTCTGCTTCTGATGCTGTTCATAGTGAAATATTTATGGCATTAATCTTACTGATATAAGGGGTCTAGGTGTGTCGCGACACGAAACGGCAGGCTCAGGCTGAAGCGGAACGAATCACTCTTAACGCCAATGTGGTGTGCAGTGAGACCCGTTTATTGTTTACATTACATCTCAATTTATAGACTCTTGTCCACTCGACTAACTACATGGTGATTGGATAGTGACTCTGTTACACAGACAGCACACAGCTCTTAAAGCACTATAATTGGTTAAGAGGGGTTAGTCCCCACGTGGTGGGTATTTTGGTTAGAATTAACAAACAAAGCCAGTAAAGATATAATTTCCCACACGATAACACTGCAGCTGGTTTCAGGCCGCTAAGTTTCCCAGGGAAAGTAGCATATTTTCGTAGTTCCAATTTCTGCTAGAAAAAATACACCAACAAGGTGGAAATAGACTACCAAGCTAAAAGAAGCACAATGTGCATTATCATTAAAGTGGGGAAATATATTTATTAGAGTATGCTTTATCTGAGCCCATTTTTTTGTTCAGAATGATACAGTGTCTCATTCTGGGTAAAGAGAACTTCAACAAAACCACAACTGAATAAGCTGTGCTGCTTCCATTTAATGGGATTTCTCTTGTTGGTTAGATGATGCCGTCATTTCAGCTCGTCCACAGGCCTTGCAGTGAAAGACCTCAGTTGTTTGTATCATCTGCTCTAATGAACAGGAGTTGAAAGAGGTCGTGTCCAGATTCACTTCCTTGCTGTGTTCTGGGATTATGAAATAAAGATAGCATGACCTTAGGAAAGACCTTTCTATAAAAGCGAATTATTGCTTGAAAGCTCTTTAGGACAAAGGGGATTATTTTCCACAAATTGCAATTTCTGTTCCCAAATGCCTGAACATGTTCATATTTCTCATGCTCCAAAATGCAGTGGTAGGTAATGTGCTATATACAGTTCAGACTCAAGCACTGTGCTTAATGGTTCATTTCATTATGAAAATTCTTTGGAAAATAAAGGGTGAAATTGTCAAATGTCAGGTGTATGCCAACGGCTTACTGGTATACCTCTTTCACGGGCACACCCTTGTCATGGGGAAGGAGCTTGCGTGCCCTTGTGAGGTTGAGAGCTGTGCTGGTGGTGGCATGTGCCTCTGGTGGGGTCTCCCAAGCCAGACAGATCTCAACTGAAGGGTCAGACAAAGTGTGTCCACGGGCAGGATGGGCTCACTAGCCTTTGGGCAGCCATCCTAGGAGAAGGACAACTCTGACTCCAAACCCGGGTAGATGGAGCTTGTTTAGCCTTGTAAGGCATCCGTCTAAGAGAAGGATACTCTAACCAAACCTACGACCCGAGGACTTCGCTGTCACTGTCAAAGCTCGCTAGGCCCTGGCAGATGAACCTCAGGTGTAAAGGGTGGGGCCAGTTCCGTGCACACTGCGCCTCACCTGAAAAATCCACCGTGCAGGCTCAAAGGGTGTACTCATGTTTGCAAAGCCCTGCAGCGTCATCAGCGCGCTTGCAGTAAGCATGGGGAAAACCCTTCCCAAATTTTCGTTTGCAAAGACAAGCCATGAGACTGGTACACCTCAGAACTAATACAAGGAGTGTCTCCTACTATCTGTCAAGCACAATAGGCTCCAGATTCCACTCAACCATACCAAGGGTGTCTCAGACATACAGCACAAGTGCATTTTGCTTTCCATTCTCACACATTCTTTTTTCCTGATGTTTAAGCAAGTTTACAGTGCTGGAACTAGTACTGGAATTGGTATCAGTGTCTGACTCTATCAGGGCTTGGGGCAAAAAGAACTGTGAATCGTGTCTGGTTAAACCCACTTTATAAGCCAAATTGTTTCTTAGGGCAGCGGTACTGATCCTATATTTATGGACAGAGGAGCTGACATGTTCCTTTTTGATTTTTATGCATATAAATGACGTTTAAGTTATCTATGTCTGTAGCTTCTCCTCTACTAGTTTTCCAAGACACCAAAGAGACCTTACTGATTTTCAGAGCCACAAGACTGGTATCTAAGTCTAATGATGGCAGCAGAAGAAAGAACAACAATGTAAAGATGCTTAAATATTTTAAAATAATTTTAAACTACGGAGGAATTTATCATAGATCAATAATGAAGGTCACATTTGGTCTCAAGGTACAAAATTACTTTCCCATTTTGTATAAAATTTTCAGTACAAAATAATGTTTCTTATTCTTTGAAAGAGAAATGCTTACCTTTACAGTGAGGAATATGTCTTTGGAGACTTTCAAAAGAGTTTAATTAATAATCTAGTAAAATTCTCTGCAGCTCAACAAGACTATATTCTTTGATGTGTTAAAAATCTGTCATCTATTATCATAAACAGGAACCATATAGAAATGTAAGGGGTCAGATTCTAGGATTCTTATTCACGCTATTGAGCACCAATTCACTGATTCACCAATGTACATCTCGGCAGTGACTGAAAAAGAGGCTGGACTATAAACTCAGTAGAAAGTTTCAAGGAGTGTCTTTGGTCATCTTGAATGTGGTCTAGAAAAGATCATCTAAAATAATGCAAAACATTTTCTTTGACCAGACAAAGAACACACAAGATATTCCAGTAGTAGCTGGTGGCCGGCACAGAGTGAAAAATTTCTTAAGCCTACACTTGTAAAAACATGCATTTATGAATCTAAGAGTGAATTGATCTATTGCAAGGATAAACACAGGGTCTTTATCTTGGTCCACCCACATAAAATATGTGAATTCATTAGAAAGAATGCTGAAGTGTCACCCTTGCATTTTCTTGATGAATTCTGAGGGAGTTGGGCTTGTATATCTTGTAAAAGCTGAAATGATTACAACCCTTTATATAAATCAGATTTTTTGCTCAGTAACAAGGGTTCAATTTGCAATTATTGTTTCTTACTGTGCAAATGTATTCAGAACCTTCAGTATTAACAAGATAGTAAGATGTGGTCAATGCTGTTTGGTAGTAGTATGGTTGTCAAGGATTTGAACTGACAGAAATCAGAAAGCATAGAAATTCGGCACACTTCAGAGGTTTGATTTCACAGGGACCACATATCTAACTGAAATGGCTGGAACTACTGAGTTGTGCATTCTGAACTCACTGTGTGTTTGACACGTAGCTCTGTCTGTAGCTCTTATATGTAGCATGTACTCTGTCATGGCATCTCCACCGCGTCATCAGTTTTGGAAGAAGAATATGTGATAGCATATGCTGTTGTATTGGAGTTGTATAAAGCCTTACAAGCAAAATGAAACAGAACAAAAGGGGAAAGAGCATTCTTCAATATAACTTGCCTAGATATTGAAATAAAAATCCCATAGTCATTCCCAAGAAAAAATATTCTCAACATTAAATGAAGGCAACACGTACAGGAGTAATCTAATTTTTATCAAAATACAGGAAGTTACAAGGAAATGAAAAATATGCTGACAGAAAATTACTAGAAGAAGAAAATGATAATAAATTCCACAGTTTATTTCATGAGATATTTGTTTCTTACAATCTTGTGACATTATAGAGCATTCTAAACCAACTAAAAAAAAACATATTTAAAAATCGGATATTCTTATGTTCATCCGTGTTTGTAAATGAAAGAATAGGTGCAAATGTGTATAATTAAATCCCGATGAGGGGTAAATCTTATAAGCCTTATAAAAGGCAACATAAAGAATAGCAAGAAGAGCAATAATTCTTCAAGCATTTGAAAATCCCACTCTTTTTATCTTCAGCTGCCTTCAGGAGCTAAGATGAGATACATTGGAGAAGGTGGAAAATAGGGAAACAGTAAGTGAAAAGAAATGGTAGATGTAATTGCAACAAGCAAAAAAAAAAAAAAGGCAGATTAACAGTAGGAAAGACATAATGCAAAAACAAAGTAAAAAATCCGAGATACATATTTCCTCCTTCCTCTTCCCTGGCTTCCTTCCCTTCTCTTTCCTCCCTTCTTCCTCCTGTCATTATGCACCATTGCTTTCAGGTTGCTGGCACTCCATTTTTTTCACTAAAAGTCTACTATCAGACCACAGTAGGAGTATCAGAATGGTTCAAACCTCCATTCACCAACCACCTCAGAACAGAGGTCCATTTGCCCAGCTCAGTGTTTCAAGGAGGGGTGCCAAATTCCTGCATGTGCAGAGTACTGTTCTTCTAAAGACCGGCAGAGGTACAGGACATGGATTGAATCTCATACGTGTAGTTGCTGTCTTGTTACAACAGGCTTTCCTAAGAATTCTATGCAGAATTTTTGCTCATATTTGTCCTCAAAAACTACTGCTATTAATTAGAATAATATAATCATAGAATAATTTGGGATGGAAAAGAGCCATAAGATCATGAAGTCCAACTGTAAACCTAACTGCTAAGTCTAGCACTAAACCATGTCCCTAAATGTCACATCTACATGTCCTTTAAATATGTCGAGGCATGGTGATTCCATCACTTCCCTGGCATCCTGTTCTAATGCTTGACAACCGTCTCTGTAAAGAATTTTTTTCTAATATCCAACCTAACACCCCCCTAAACAAACCTCCTCCTCTCGTTTTATCGCTTGTTACTTGGGAGATCAAACTGATCCCCACCTCACTACAACCTCCTCTCAGATAGTTGTAGAGCGTGATAAAGTCTCCCTTCAGCCTCCTTTTCACCAGATTAAACAACCCCAGTTCTCTTGGCTGCTTCTCATAGGACTTGTTCTCTAGACTCTTCACCAGCTTTGTTGCCCTTCTTTGAACATGTTGCAGCACCTCAATGTCCTTCTTGTAGAGAGGGGCCCAAAACTGGACACAGTATTGAAGATGCAGCCTCACCAGTGTTGAGTACAGAGGGACAATCACTTCCCTCCTCCTGCTGGCCACACTACCACACTACTTCTGACACAGGCCAGGATGCCATTGGACTTCTTGGCCACCCGGGCACACTGCTGGCTCATATTCAGCTGGCTATCGACCAAAACCCTCAGGTCCTTTCCTGTCAGGCACTTTTCCAGACACATTTCCCCAAGCCTAGGGGTGTCCAAAGACGTGTAATGAACCTAGAGAAGGGTCTAGAGCACAAGTGCATTGAGGAGTGGCTGAGTGAACTGGAGTTGTTTAGCCTGGAGAAAAGGAAGCTCAGGGGAGACCTTATCACTCTTGATAATTACCTGAAAGGAGGTTGTAGCAAGGTGGGGGTTGGTTTCTTCTGGATTACATTTCATGAATAATACATCATCCCCAACTCATTCCAGTAAGTATTAAATGCAAAAAAAAAAAGCTTCTATTAATATTCCATATATTTTTATTTTGTGTGTTGATTTTTCATTAATTCATAGCCTTAGAAAAAGCAGAATGCTTCACTGAAGAGTTCTTCTACTTCAAGATCTTAATAAATTTTTGCTCCCACAAAAACAAAGCTGTGAAGAATTTTGGCTGATGATAAATAAAACTTTGCAATATCAGTTTACTATCACTCTTCATTTCTTTTGGAAATATTTTTTCTATTCTATGTTTAAACAGAGACAAGCTGTCTGCTTTGGAAATCCTTTTGTTGACCCTAACTACTTACAATACGCACAAACATCTATTTCTAGTGTACCAAAATCATGTCTTTATGCTTTACCAATACATATGTCAATCACAAGGTCAGCAGGCATAGGATCCTACCACAAAAACTTATAATAAAACAAAAATTTTGAATTGATTACCTTTGTTTCCATAAAAATGAAAGAACTACAACGCACAATTCAAATTTATGATGTAAAATCAACATTATTCAGGTGTAGATTCACAAAAATTAGGAAGATCACTTATAGCAATGAGACAGTAGCTGTTTCAAGTGAACAGTTTGTTCAGAATTAAAATTACTGTGATTAAAATTACTTATCAGCAATGAAACAATTTGCTTCATTCAGAGCAGGGCTCTCAGGATAATGGGGGAAAAAAGAACTTTAATTTTTTTAATCTTTCTGTTCAAAATTACTCATAATACAGTAATGACCTTAAGAACAGAGATATTAATAAATTGTCCAAATACACTCTAAACTTGAACATCCTATCTATTGTCACATACAGCACAGCAAATTATATTCTATTGCTAGAAAACTCATATGTATGATTACAAAAATTATTATGAGTCATCTCTGTCAATGGTAGGTCTGGCCAAAGGCTATTCAACATTGCCGTTTGCCTACTTTAAATTAAGCAAGAGCAAATGAAGCGTTTAGATGCAGACTGCACATCACTAGTAGCTAATTATGAAAGGGCCAAAGCTCCCAAAAATACAGCATTTAGCATTTACTCACACCTGAAATCTGTCTAGCACCTCACATGATTTAGCTGAATGACTTCATTCAACACCTGATTGTCTCTGATGGTGAAAATGTTGTTGGTGTGGGTTTTTTTCATGCAGCTGCCATTCAGATATAGGCATGCTTGCACAGTTGCATAAATAACATCGAATTACTATATTAGAGATTGCCAGTATATTTTTGGCTACATAGAGCATAAGTGACCGATGAAGCTGTGAAAGAAATTTCGTAACTTATTTGAGCTGCATGTATATGGTCTTGGAACCACAGAGGAGCAGTGAGGACTGGGGTGTTGAAGAGTCATATTTTCACGAGCACTTGCATGCACACACAGACTGCAGAACGACTGGAAAAGAAATGCTGCTCTACAGAAATGTGATGCTTGCAAGGTGAATCACCTGAAGGCGTAAAAGATGGATTGACATATATCATCCCTACTACACTCTTTTGCTTTAACATTATACATCATGTCTCTGCAAGTGGGACCTCTTACAAAACAGGTATAAAAACCCGGGGTATAGCTGCAGTATTGCATTGCTGTACCATTGTGGAATTCGATACCCGGGTGATTTATTTTTCAAAACATATAAGTAAAAAAGAAGGCCTGGTCAGGAAGTATACAATCTTTCACAAATTTGTTACTCTTATACAATAACATAGTTTCTCCAGGTGCACAGCAGAGACACTTGGAGGAACCATGATGAGGTACCAAACCATTGGAGTGAATAAAAAGGCCAAAATATTTTATGATCCTAGAAGTAGGAAACCAGCTGAAAGGAAGGAAACAGAATGAGGAGAGTATTTTCTTCCACAGAAACTAAACAGCTGTGACAAACAGCTGCAGCACAAGTTAGTGTTGATTTTGTGGAGAGCTTCTTCAGAGAGATGTCAACCAAAGCCTGTAAATCCAGAATCAATCCAGCAATGAAAGGTGCACTGATCATTGTGCATGAATGAAGGCAAATCTAATTTCAGGAGACAGATGGAAATCTTGCTGGTTTGAAATTACTGTTTTCTTCCTGTCCGTTCTTAAGATGTGAAGGATAGTAGTCACATCTCTTATCATGTTCTCACTTATTTTGTTTCTACTTCTTCTTAAAAATCTAGCCTGTTTGGAGACATATAGTAGAGAAGGTAAAATGATGTTAGAACTCAGCCAGAGCCTGAAAACCTAAAGAGTTCATAGTGAAAAATATATTCACAGCATTTTTGCTTTCTGATTAACAACAACTAATGGACACAACTAAGGAAAACTCTTGTTTAAAATCTGGTCCCTTCAGCTTCACCCTTGCAATAAACATTACTGTGAATAACACCAGAGAAGAGCAAATTGTATATTCCTCGTATTCAAAGATGAAAACAAGTAACAAAAGACATATCACAAACCCATTATGCACACTAAAAGAATCAAGAGCGGTAAAAATGAAATTTCTGAAACATCTTGTCAAATCTTTATCTGCTCCAATAAACCATCAGCCGCTTCCTACTGGAACCATTCATTTGGAAGGGCTTGTTAAGTGATGTCTTCCATTTCAGGAAGATGTAAATACTAATATGCAGTTTGTATCATGGAACAGACCATCTGCTGTGAAAAGTTCCTGTATCAAGAGAACAGAGGGACTAGTTCCCAATTAACTAGCTATTTTAGGAGAATTGGATATATTCTTTCCAAGATGGTTACAGTTGATAAGACAATCATCTGTCTGTCAAGCTGTGTCTGTTTGCCTGTTAGTCTGGCTAGAATATTGGAGAAAAGTCAGAGAGATTTTTATTGTTTATACTTTTCTTCTCCCTTCTCCTCCCCCCACCAAATGAAAGCCATCCAAGGAAATGGATCATCCAAAATTGTTTTGCTCTCTTGTTCATGGTAAATATACAAATGTCCCAATGAAGGCCTATCAAGGACAAAGGGTATTACGGGAGTAGATTTCAGATGTTATTTATAGCAAGATTTTCTAATGCAGAGCTATTAATAGCAAGCCATTGCACAAGAGGTGAATGAACAATACAGATGTCTCTGTCTCCGTTGAAGGAGCTATTCTTTTCCTGAAGAAAAACCCTGTTTGTACAAGGCACCATTTACAAGTCTATTGTGTTTTTTTATAGCTATGAAATAATGTTGTTTTTATCTCTTTCAGCTGAGCTGAGCTGCTGGTTTCCGTTTGGCAGCTTCACAAACAATCTGTGTGTAGCAAGCCACGCTTTGCAAGCCCCCAGAGTGGGTGACAGGAAAGATTGCATGCCGAGACAGGGAGACAGTGTGGTTTCCTCATAAAACCAAACTTTGAAGCCCTGGATCATAGGGAATTCTAACTAAGAGAGCAGGTATTTACAAAGCTCAGGAGAGTTTCACAAAGAGTAGCAAAAAAAAAAATGTTTTTAGCTCAATGTGCTAAGAGGCCATGAAAGGTAATGTGAGCATTTATGACATGCCTCTATGAGTAGATGTATTCCTTTTTTTTGAAATTTTTTCTTTACTTTGTAAAAAATAATGTTTCACGCCTTTAACATACATGAACTGAACATAATCACCAAACCGAGAACCTGGGAGAAAAGTGTCGTTTCCTTACACAGTGCATGATGAAGCTGCTTACTATAAAGAATTTTGGAAGCTATGTCCATAAAAGACCAAGCAGTAATTACAGTGGGAGCTGCAGCCATTTCCATAATAAAGTTGTAAAATCACATCCATACATTTAGTTAAGAAGATCAGCTTTTTCTCTAGGGAGTGGTTGGTTATAAATCCTTGAGAAACTCATTTACATGAGTTTTCAATTGACCAGCTACTTCACAGCTCAAAACTCTACCGGAAAGTTTGTTATTCTTTGAGAAATCTTTCCTTATCCTGCTTTTTTTTTCATATCCAAAAGATCCCAGTAGCCAAATGGAAAAAGGTGCTTGTAACCTAAATTCTCTTTTCATCTTCCGCCACCCCCACCCCCTGATTTTCCATGTTTCATAATTTTATTTAGTGATATTTAGTGAGGTGAAGCAGAGTCACAGATTAAGTGGTTTGAAAGTTGCATTGAAAAGATCTGGCAGGAATACACCACAGTTTATTTCCTGAAACACATTTTTCACTGCAAAATAGTGTTTTTGAAAGCAGTTGTGAATTGTCTGCGCTCAGAGCTTTTCTAATACTCTTACAAATTTCACCTCTACAATAGGTTCATGGTACTACTGCTAAGAAAATATTCATTAATCCAAATTATCTCTATAATGATCTTCAGATAAACTGTCTACATTTCAAGGGGATGGGTTGAGATTGTTCAGGACAAGCCTTATCTGAAAATATGGTGTTATGGAATGAGTAGCCCTCATTTGCTTAGGGAGAACCATTTGAGTCCTTGGAAACTGGGGACAGGTTTTTGTTTTACGCTCCACCTCTTCCAGTTTCAGTGAATAGGATCAGAATAAACACACTATCTTCAAAAATGTGACAGCACACACATCTCTACAAATCTGTCATGTAAGAGGAAGAGAAATGACAGGTAGGAGTTTCCTGAGAAGGCTCTTTTATAAAGAGAAAACTATATAACTTTATAACTTAATATAAAACTTTATAACTTTATCTTTGATGAATTATCTCCAACAAAATTTGACTATTGAATGTTAGAGGAACTATTGATGGAAAAATAACTACACTAATATTTTTACTGGGAATTGCATCTAAAATTGTGACTTTGTCTTGACATTTAGTAACAGATAAAACATCTAATTTGTTGAAGGAATTCAATCACTGCAAATTATTCATGAACCTTTAGAAAAACAATGACATACCACCAACTGGATTTTCTCCCTTGAACGAAGCATGCAAATTATTATCCAATAGATTAATGAATTTAGAATGCATGAATAGTGAATGTTTTTGACTCTTAAATAGAATAAGAAATGTGTATCCTCTCTTATGCATCATTCAGATTGTGTCTTCAGCAACAAGAAGTAAAATGAGAGCACAGGACCATCAACAATTACATTTTCAGAATCATATGCAAAATATCATATACAAAATCCCACTTTGTAATATTTGGTTTTGGGATCATGGGTCATGTTGCCAGCATCCTCTGGAATGATTCCAGTTAAAATCCTCTCTCTTCTGATTTACTTTGATCTATAATTGACAAAAATGATCATTATTATGGAAATTATGTGTTTTTTATTGATTCAACATCTAAGATCATGTTGGTCTTCAGATTTAATCTGACACTTTACAGCAGTAATGTGGGTTTGTTACTATACTACACTTCAGGTAAATGTAGTGTAATTTAAAGCAGGTTTGGTTTTGTTATGTTTGTTAGATCAGTTTGTACAGGAGAAGAAATTTTAAAGATTTCATGGTTGGTAGAAAACCTCTACTATGTTCTTTATTATGAACAATTGCATTCATTTCTTGTGATGGGGATTTTGGAATCAAGAACAGAACCACATAAATAGTCTTTAGTGCATTATAAATAATTCTCTCTTAATGAACATTTACTTTCTGAAAGCTGCAGTGGAAACTGTAGTCCTTTATTCAACCATATACTACAGGCCAAGTCTGATACAAACAGCTGCAAGGGAGTTCCCCACAACTGCCTGCCAACAACTTGAAGTCTGATTTGGAAAATCTAACCTCTGCATGAGCATTTTAGGCACTGCATTAGCAAAACCTGGCCCTTTGCTAAGAACAACCTGACTTACATACAGATTTGGATGGCCAATCTGAAACTTTCAGATTTCCTAATACACGCTCCTGATACTCCCCAAACTCTTTTAATTTTATCCATCAGTACTCACTCAGGATCATAAGCAGGTGCATAGCACCAAACATAGGTATAAAATATGCACATACTGTTAATATTCTTAAAGTCATGCTTTACCTTATCTACAATATGATTTCAAATGAGACACTGCAAGTTTTGTAGGTTTATTTTTAGTCATCTATACCTGAACATCTATACATATTTATGTTTGATTTTATACACAGAAATGCCTTTGTTTATCAGGTTGCTGAAGACTAGAAAATAGATTTCCTGACTTTTTTCACTTTGCTATGTCTATTGAGCCATGCCACATAAGGAGCTACTAGTGCCTGGAAGTATATGACATCTCATCAGTAAGGAATGCAATGATATCCTTGGTGCATGAAGTGAAATTATTTCAAGTTTCAGCGGACCTCCAGGAAAGGGTCAGAAGGTGGGATTCCAAGAAATAAGTCATAGGTCTCTATGGGGAGTTTCTTCAGTATTAAAGGAAACATTGATTACAGACACAAGGTTTGACAGAAAGTTGAACTATAGGTGGGCCTGTGTCTAGTGGTTCAAGCAGAGGCCTGAGAATTCAGACTTCTGATTCTTCTTCTTGTTGGACATGTGTCTTTGAGCAACTTAGCCTTCCACCTTTTGTTTAACTTTCAGTAAAGCAGATGCCCTCTGTACCTCTGATTTTGAAGTACCACAATTTACTTATGATTTCAGCAAGTCAGTGAAGATCAGATTTCTGTCTTCCATATCAATAAGTTTGAACAGAGGCTTCCTTTCGTTAGTGAGATGAAATTGATTTTTTACAAGTGTTTTTTTATATTGTGTTGTATGGAATAATATACTTCCAAAAGAATTGAGAAGTAGAATACTGACACAAGCTTGGATTAGTAATATAAAAAAAATCTACTGAATAGATTCAGAGAAAGTCTAATAAAATGAGGATTAAGTGGAGATTCCCCGATTGATTCCAAATGATAAATCACGAAGCTCTAAAACAGCCCAGGCGTATATCAGACACATATGAAATGTGAAGAATAATATCTATATATTATATAATAACAGTACTTCACTAATGTGAGATAAACAGTGATTTTCATATGACCTCTGTATTTGTATTTCAAGCTTGTAGAATTGGAAGGAATCTAAAGAAATGAAAATGTAAAAGAAAATGAAATGGCTGAAGGGATGATATAGATCAGATTTACAGACATGTGAAGAAATCACAGTGAAGAGGTTTTCATAAACATTAATGTGTTAATGAAACAAATTTCAATATTGTTATCCTGGAATTTATTTGAGCCTATTGAACTGTAAGAAACTTCTTTCCACAATTTAGTTGCACTTATTGATTGCATTAAAGCAGCATATTTTGATTTTATAAATTGCTAGCATACTGAAAAGGAGTTTGATATATTATAAATTGCTTAATGGCAGGGGGTTGTGCAACCACTACATTCACATATTCAAAATGCACTTACTGCTTTGATTCACTAAGCATCTATTCTGGGTTACTTCAAAACAGATGACATAAAAGATAAAAATTTGTCCATGCCTAATAATGTGCATATGACAAAACAATACAGTATGCCATAAATAGGAACCTGTAATAAACCATCTTCAGTATCTTAGTGTTTATTAAGGTCCAAAAATTTTCAAAACTGTGAATGCATTTGTTTATGATGTACTAGACTACAGTATGCATATTGTTGTATGGTGTATCAAATATTGTATTTTATACCCATAGAGTAAAGATGGGAAGCTTGAGTCATACATCAAATAATAAATAGCACCCACCTTCAGCTGCATCTTTATTTTCTAAATAGGAAGCCCTACACAGTCATATACATTAAAGTTATCTCAAAGCAGTAGAAATGCGGATGACTGATAGCAAGGTCTGTGTATGAAAGAATTGCAGTACCCTGACAACAGCAAAGGGTAAAGCACCCCTACAGTGATTAGAGCATCCATGAACATCCCAAATTGCAAATGACCACACTCAATAGTGACATATCGTGGACTGGGAAACATGCAATAATATTAATTCTAGTAATTCTAGGCTTTCTGTAGTCTACCTTATGTCATGGACTGAAGCTCAGCAATTTCCCACTTCTCCCAGGTCAATCACTTTCAAGCTCTTGAATATTTTTTCCATATCTTGAAGTCCAGTGATGTAGAACTGAAGATACCACCACCCATGCCTTCCCATTAACACTTAAAAGAGTCAGCAAGTCCTTCTAATGGCAGATCCAGGCATTCCCTGACTGCCACCTGAGTTTGCCACACACTGCATATTTGTGTCAGTGTGGCACCATGACAAAAGTAATAAACTTTGCCACTCAGAGGACCTTAAAATTTTGAGCACTTTTGCATAGCAACCACTGCAATGTGACTTCCAGGGAGATTTGTTTGAAGACAGGGCACAGAAAGAAGATTCACTGCAATCAATTTTTGCCAGGCAAAATGTGCATGTCTAAAGGTAATAGAGAGAAAGGGAGAAATGCCAGAATGCCTGTGAATACAACCTTTAACAGACCTGTGTTTGAACTGATGGTAGGTAAGCAGCCTCTGTTTTCCACTGACAATAGGAGTCCAAACAACTAGCACTAAGTAGACATTTACCCTTTTTGAATTCTAATATTGGTTCACTAGCTGTCATCTGTACTCTCTGGTTAGAAATCTGATAGTCTGCTTGGATTTACTAGGGTTTAGGTGATATTCAGCTTTGCAAGTGAAAGATTAACATTCCACAAAAGCTTTCCTCAGCTACTGAACAAGGTAAGATTTCATCAGCTCCATTCCTTAAATGTTTGTGTCAAATCTCAAATTGGATGGCTTACTCCCTGTTCTCCACTGATTGTAGTGACTCCATATTCATCAATACTAGATAACTAGATTTTCAACAACTCATGTTTCATAAAGTTAATAGTTGATCAATTCACCCAAGATGTGTCTAAGACCTCAGTCTGAGCTTTCCTGTCCATCCTCAACCTTTCCATTATCCTATCCATTATCCTATCCACACAGACTTGAAGTCACTTGTTTATTATTGTCTTCTCTTTTGTTGATACTATGGCAACAAAGAAAGAAAATTAAAATTAATAGTATCCAGTGAAAGAGAATGAACCTGAGGCAGTATGTCAATCTTTCAGGTCAATGACAGGAGCATTCAACTAGCAAGGAGAAATTCTGTTCCCTTTTGAACACTGCCCACACATTTTACCACACAAACTATCTAAGAATGTTCAGGCAGAGAAGGAGCCAAGGTCTTCAATATCCTGACTGAGTCCTTCGGCTGCCAGAGTGATACTTAAGTTCTCTAGAGGACAGGATTGGTGAGGAAAACATTTAAGTGAGCTGATCGTTGAAATTTAAACACATGGCATAAATGCTTAAGATATGAGGTGGGGGAACTGAACCCAACCTTACACAGGTACTCTGCAGAATGCTATGGGCATGCCCCACCAGAGATGCAAGATATGTTAGTGAGCTGCTCTGGTCAGTGTATTGGGCTCAGCAGATCCCGCTCAACTTTACTGTCTTCATATAGTGGACTGGCAGCAAGGATGACAGTCTCATATTATGAATTCTGGCAAGGCATCATGTGGAAGTCAAAAGCAGTAAAATGAGATGTTCTTAAACTTACTTGACTTTTTTGTATCTCTCCTTTTGGACCTAGTGCTGGTTTAGGTCACATCCTCCTTTCATAGCTCTGGTAATTTAAGCAATTATAAAATGAAAGCAAATTCAGTGTTGCTTCATTTTGAGAAATGTGCACACTATCAGGACAGGGAAATGGGTTTTAGCATAAATAAGAGACAGGTTTTTAATCTTTATGCACTACCAAGAGTCTATTTTTAGCACTACAGTTGATGCATTTTCCATTCCACACCATCCTGAATACAGGGGTCATTAAACATTGAGGGTTCTGGACTCACAAAGCTGTGTGCCACAGATCTCTTACCACGGTTATATCAAACAGTAGGTTTTCAACTCTAAAATGCAATTTCTTGAGCAGAAGTCTTGTGACAAGTTCCTTAAGTACAGTTGACCTTTCCATGGCTTTCACTCAAAAGTTGACAAAGCAGGTATAAATAAATTCAAAAACTTTACTTAGCCAACCACCTCAGCTAACCTTACCCTATGAATACGAATAAGCTCCTAGAGTCCAGTGACATCCTTCTGGTGTCTGTCCTCTTTGATCTTATGTCTATTCCAATCCTACCAATATAATTAGGGTACTGTAATTCTCACCTCTCCTCTTTTTGGATAAGTCACCAGTGAGGAGGCTGAGTGGACATTTTGAGGATCTCCTTCACCTCAATAGTGGTCAAGGAGAGACTGTCCTCTCCTTGTCTGGGATTCTGTAAAAATAAGGGAATCGCAAATAAAAAGAAGGATTTCAAAAGCAAGCATGTGCAAGTGAAGAAAATATCCCTCTATTTATTTTAAACAACAGTAGACGATACACAGAATAGCTCAGGCACCAAAAGTCAACAAAAATAAAGAAGACCAGTGAAGAAAAAATTTTTTTTTTTTTTTGACATTACTGTCTCATTTGTCTAGGTTGCTATAATAAACAAGCAAGTATCTGTGAAGCTGTTAAAACACAGTAAAACTCCAGTCAGTTCAAGATACAATAACAAGGGAGAAAAAGTTATACTTCTACCCTTTTCCTTTCTAAATATAATGTTCTCTAATTAGAACTTTGCTCCAGAAAGTAGAGTTCTTTTGACAGTAAATGATACAGCGGTGCATTAGGTTATGCCAACAGCTTCAGAGATCTATTTTAAACCTGAAGAGACAGGAACAATTAAATTTTTTTTCTCTCCAGACCATTTTAATGACTGAAAACAAGCCTGTCTGCTTCCGGAAGGATGATATGTTTCTCACTCAGGAAAACATCAGGCTCCAGGATTTTATCCTTTACAAACTCTGAAAAACAGGAAAAAGATTTTCCGTTCCTGATGTCCTATTTGTGTTAATTCACAATTATGCACCAATGACTGACTCGTTTGGGAAACATTGTTTTCAGGGTTGAGAGGTGCTTGTTGGATAAAAGCAGAAAGGAAGCGAAAGAAAAAAATGCCACTTCATACCACCCGTCAAGCTTTTCTCTGTTTTTCTTATGTCTTCTTTCTACTGATGAAAGACCAAACTACATTATGAACGTACATAAATGGCAGCATCATCAGGCAATGCTGAAGTGCAATTAATGCAATTTACTCCAGGCTACCATGATTGTTGCAGCTCTTCCAAAAGCTGTAGTCAATGCCCATGGCAGTTTTTGAATCATTAAATTGATATTTTGAGACACACGAACCTGCTGGATACATTTCAATGAGAATGAGGCATTGCTGTTTGGTAAGAGTGACAGAGAGACTTGAGTGACAAACTCTCTTTACATTAGGGGTACTAGACTTTTTGCTCCTGCTTATCACTTGTTTAGTAGGGCTTCAAAATTTTTTTTTCAGATTTGTACCTAACCATCAAAAATTTATTTGTCTCTTCTCCTCCCTTCACAAAATGTGATTTTCCCAAATATATGCTAATTTTTTTGTCATTTAATGGACTCTCAAAACTGCAGAAGTCAGCCTTTTAAAAATTTATATGCAGATAAGTATATGCAGACAGCTCCAAACTCAAACATACTAGCTCCGACCTGACAGGACTGTTCTCCCCAGGGGTTAGATGCAGTTCAGTCCAGTAATATCCCCTCTTCAGTCAATATACCCGTCCTGGCAAAAACTGTACAATGAACTCGTGAACTGAAGTTTTTTTGACCCATACAATCAGCTATGAAAATAAAATTAAAAGTTTGCAGTGCCTTTACACAGTCCTTTGGTCTCTGTTGAGAGATATTTTGCTCTTAAAGGTGGGTATGGAAAGCTGAACAGTTTCCTTGGGTAATTTACTGTGGTAAGCCGCTCACTACAGCTCAGTAATGCAGCGTATGGCCTCTGCCTGTGGAATGTCTATAGGGGAATCCTGTAAAGTGTGCTGTGGCCTGCAGGCACTGCAGCAGACTCTTTTAGGTAATTGTCCTAAAGCTGTGACATGGCAGGAAAATAAATAATTTAATAAAGAAGGCCAGCATCCTGAAAAACAGCTGGTAAAGCATTCTTTGGGTTGTTTTACAGGATATACTCAGTAAATGTGTAACCAGTCCTCTTCTTCCTGTATCCATTTAAGTACATGGAAAAGCTGCTATTGACATCAGGGCCTTTTGAAACAAGCCATACACATCAATGTCAAACCCTGCTGTGTGCAAGAAGGGTATGTAAAAGGAACACAGTGTTTGCACCTAAGCCTGCATCCAGCACAGGAGAGCAAAATTCTCATTTCTGGCTTTCCATTCTGCCAAGCCATAAACAGGTGGGGGTTTTTGTGCAGAAATCTGCAGTGCTTGAGTAATGCTTTCAGATAAAATCAAAACTGTATTAACATTAGAACTGCATCCAGTTAATTAATTTATTACCAGCGTATTTTATGTATTGTAATTTGGTAGCTGTACAAATGGACATTTTAAAGTAGCTGTGCAATTATGAAAACTCATTCAAAATAAAAAATATGTCTCTTACTCTCAAACTTTTGTAGATAAAAGTGAGTCAGAGCATAGATCTGCAGAAAAATTGAAAGGATCAGAGAAGGTGCTGCTGTATGCTTGAAAAGACAACTGCTTTTGAAGTGTATCAAGGGCAACGGAATTGTCAGAATCTTTCATTACTTCATTTTAGAAGAAATGTTACTCTGCTACACTTCTTAATCATCACTGGACATAGCAACAGCTGAATATCAAAGAGGGGAAAAATTTCATAGGCATGCCAAGAACGTAGGGGACAAGGCATTTCAAACCTGATATTTCAAAATACTTTCCCTTTTCACCTAAAGAAAGCAAAGAAAAATGCCATCCAAACCCCAAAATAATACACAAAACACTAAGTTTCTTCTGGATATTAAAATCTCAACTGTACTTAAATATCACAGGGGGGTTTATTAGCAAGTAGTTGAAAATCTCCTGCATTTCCTCAAAGACTATACTACCTCTGAAGGTATACTTTCAGCACTTTGAATCCTTGTGGTTCTTTGGGAAGGTTGAGCATATAGAACAGAATCCACACTTTGCAGTTGCATAATGTGGTTGGTCTTCAGATTTTGAATTTTTTTTTTACTTTATCCGTCAAGTGTCTTTGAAATTTTAAACTTTCTCACATATTTCTAAGACCAAGTGTAGAACAGTACAGCTCCCTGCTAATGTGGAAAAAGGTCTTGCATGAAGTGGCAATGCTCCATGGAACAGAAAGTTTTTTCTCACATGGGAAATACTTTCCAAACTAATTGCTGAGGGATATATGTATTCCAAACAAAGTTCCAGTATAGAAGGAAGAAAAAATATATTATGCAAACGAAGGAACAAGGTCAAAGTGAAAAGAGCTAGCCTTTATGGTCAGGCATGGCCTTAGTACCTCTCCTTTTCCTCACAGGGACATGACTGACAACCTTAAGTTACATTCTTCTTTCCCTTCATATATGCAGGTTATGTATGTTATGTATTTAACTATGCTAGAGGGCTGAGGAAGGCATGTCTGACTTAGCTTTCATCTCAAGAATCAGGATCTGTCTGCAGCTTAAGTCAGGGATCTTTTACACAAAGCATTGGCCAAATGTCCTGCTCAGGACCCAAGACTCAGATTCTCACCAAACAGTTTTGCAGTAGGATTAAATGTGCCTGTAAACATATAGTCACTGAAGCATGACCTTACTCCTAAAGACTTTAAGATATATCTGAATGGATTTTTTAGTGTCATTCTGGGAGACAAAATACTTAACAACTTTCTTCGGTTTCACATAAAATACAACTGGTGTTGTAGTTTGGTGTAAATGTGCAAGTCCTTCACTGAGCCAGCTAAAATCCTACTTTTTTTTTAACCTTAGCTTTTTAAACTAGTGTTCCTTTTATTCTTTTTATGTCAGCATGCCCTCTGCCTGCCTTAGTTTACACAAGAAATAGCTTGCTTTATGCTCTAGACTCCAGTGGGTGATAGCTGTTTAGAATAAAGATATAAGCAAATCAAATTATTTTTCATTTGTCTTTTATTTTAACTTTAAACATTTTAAAATATCTAATTACATTCAGGTGATTTAAAATAAAATATATATTTATAAAATACCTCTCTCTCTCGCTCTCTCTCTTCCTTTCATATAATTTAACTAAAATTATATAATCCTTTACAATTTGAACAGACCAATTAGAAAAGGGCATGAATAAATGTATAGTGCAGATGATGTGTGCTGAACCATCCTTATTAAATCAAGGGATGAATCTGTTTTTCCTGTTTCCATTGACAGCCCTCTTCCAGCTCACAGCCAGCTGGCAATTAATGGAATCAGCTTTAGAAAAAGCAGTGGGGAGAAATCAGCTTCTGTGTAGTCATTCTTACACCAGACATATGTGCGTCTGCTTTACATATGCCTGCATTGTGCGTGCGTTTGTGCTGGTGTCGTATGTGCAAGGGTGTTTCATTTTTCCCCCCTGTGCCAGTTCGAAGATATGCAATGTATTTCCTAGTGCTTAGTCTCCCACAAATACTAGGACACACTGTCATTTTTTCTTAAACTGATTTTAACCCTGATTTCAACATAGACAGTCAGATTGCTACTAAATAGATATGCTAGATAGCTTATTAATATTTAATCCTATGTTTCTAAAGGAAAAAAACCCCAACACAACACAAGCACAGAAAAAGAGAGTCACACCTGAGATGTACAGTAGGCTGTACTCAGAATAGTTAGGAGTTAACAGAAGTCAGGGAAAAAAAAAATTAAACAGTGTTGGTGTTGTGGTTTAGGATTTTAGCTGCAGGGGAAGGATGGGGGCTTTCCACCACCACCACCACTCCCCACCTTAATTTTGGTGCAAAAGGAGGTTTTGCGTCCTTGGCTCCAATCTTGAGTGACACAATTTTAAAAGTTGTTTGGGGAGGGGATCCAGCAGATAGATTTTTTTCTTTTTGAAATATTACTCATAGATAAATACAATTTACAGCCAGGATTTTTTTCTGGTGTTTCAACTAAAAGTTCCTCATCAGCATTTCATATTAATTTGGTTATTTTTCTTGTTATGTTCCCAGTTAGTGGATTGAGATATGAGCGAAATACTTGTATTTCCTATATACTATGTTAGTTAGTTACCTCAAAATGGGATGCACATGCACAGCATACTAAACAGGGGACACAGTCACTGAAAATGCTAAAGAAAAAGATGTATCTCAGATTTCTTCCATCTATCTACCTGCAGCCCAGGATTAGACAGGTCTATGGAAATTAAAATTCAAGCCCCAAGGCCCTCCTTTCCTTTCACATCCCTGTTGGAAAAGGCAGAAGTCAACTTTTGCTCTGAGGATGTAACTGCAAGGCAGGAGAGAGGACACAGAGCACAGGAAGGAGACTGAACATGTACATCAGCAGTAAGATGCATCTCCAGAGAGCCTGAGCTCTAGTCCTTGTCCTCAGCATCTTCCATACCTTATCTAAGACTGTTTATTGGAAATAGTATAAGCAATATCTGGATCAGAACCCAAACTTACTCTTGTTTGCCTCAAAACTCTTCCCAGGGAATACTCTCATTGATAAGCTACAACATGAAGCTGTATTTTGTGTTGTCTTCCACAGCTCACAAATCCTTTCATTTTTCTCTACACCGATGTGACCGCAGCGATAGGATGTGCTCTCATCCCTTCCCATTTTTCCTCCTCTGGCCTGTAGCATTCTGTATGGAGATGGGCTGTACCCACTTGCACCCCATCAGGCTGAAGACAGGATGCCTTAGCCTCTCGGTGGAAATCTGTCCTGTGCTTTTAGCTAGTCTGTTACAGAAGGCGTATTCTCTTCCTGTGTTTCTAAATGACAATGTTGTTTCGTGTTCTAGTGGTTACTGAGCATTAGATTGAGCCTGTCAGAGAGTTTTAGAGAGAAATCTTAAAGGCTGCCTGCAGGAAAGCCTAACTGTGAATCCCGCTAACTTGGAAAGTTAACTTGGGAAGACATCATGCTGTTCAGGTCTTCTACAATGATATTATCTTGGGTATATAAAGAAAGAATGAATACTTTCCCACTGCAGAAAATTGTAGGAAACACTGAAAAATTTGTGCTGAGTCTTATTGCAACCCTAGGATTTTAATCTCCTAATTTACAAACCACTTGATGTATAATATCCGTAAAGAACTCGGCTTTAGAGACCTGGACTATTTGTGAATCCTAATTCCATTACACCTACATTGTCTATGATTTTTTTCCTCCTCTAAATAGCTGTTACATTATTTTACCAGTTATGAAAATGAAAGGCAAATCAGCAATTTCTGGGATCAATTAGCTTTGTATTTATGTTTATTTATTTATTTTTCAGAACATTACTCTGCAGCACCATCTAGTGAGAGTGAGAAGGACCAGTTATGTTTCCATGTTTGGAGAACCTCCATGTATTTGCATCCTGCACAGCTTCCTGTCGTCTTGATGGAAGCAAGAGGAGAAAAGCCAAATCTCCATGCAGAGAGCATATCTGTATATTCTCTGTCATGTCAGCTGTCCTGAACAGAGAAACTCTCCCAGGATGAAAAGCTGTGTTATAGAAAGACTATAAAGTATTCTCCAATTTAAAACCGAAATTCCCAAGTTTTCATTGTGCTGAACCAAGGACATCATTAACAGTTAGCAGCCTGAGTTGCTAGTGATTGTGTAATTGAGAGCAGAATTTGTTCCAGTAATTGATATGGTCACCAAGTGTTTAAAGCGTTGAAGAAAATCCTAAGCAGTAAATAATACAACTGCAGACATAGACCCTTATGAGTGTTAAGATTTTGCCCAGTTTGCATTTTTCTATGCAACTCTTTCCTTTGGAGGTGGAAAAAGGCTCCTTTCACTCCTGAGGAAACAAAAATCTATTCATACCTACCTATGTAGTTAGTTCTACAAATAAATAAAAAACCTGAATTGCATACTCCATCGCCACATACTATCATCATCATCATGGCTTGGCTTCACGAACAAAGATTTGGGAAGAGTTTTCCCCATGCTTACTGCAAGCGCGCTGATGACGCTGCAGGGCTCTGCAAGTGCGAGTGCACCCTTCAAGCCAGCGCGGTGGATTTTTTAGGTGAGGCGCAGCGTGCACAGAACTGGCTCCACCCTTTACACCTGAGGTTCATCTGCCAGGGCCTAGCGAGCTTGGACAGTGATGCTGAAGTCCTCAGGTCGCAGTTTGGTTAGAGTATCCTTCTCTGAGCTGGATGCCTTACAGGGCTAAACGAGCTCCATCTGCCCGGCTTTGGGGTTAGAGTTGTTCTTCTCCTAGGATGGTTGCCTGAAGGCTAGTGAGCCCATTCTGCCTGTAGACACACTTTGTCTGACCCTTCAGTTGAGACCAGTCAGGCTTGGGAGACCCCACTGGAGGCACATGCCACCACCAGCACAGCTCTCAACCTCACAAGGGCACGCAAGCTCCTTCCCCATGACAAGGGGGTGTCCGTGAAAGAGACATACTATAGCAACTACTGTAATGCTGCATCATACCTGAGCTGACTTTTTGCACTAATTAACTTCATGTCTAATATGGCAACTCCCACTGTGATCATGGCAGCCCTATGTCCACTTCATCCAGAGCAGATTGTGCAAGACGCATGCAGAAAAATACAACTCCTCTCTTGCAAAGAATGAGAAAATTCCAGTCCTTTCAATGCCAAAGGAAGCTGGATTACTTTGGGCCTAATAGTCCCAATCATAGGCTAAGTGGCATTCATACTTTTTTCTTCTGTTTTTCAGAATGCTGATAAAAACACAGGCCTTAGAAATGAGAGTGACATTCCTTCTTTTAAATGAAAAGCAAGTGCATTTGTATGAACACAAAATGTCTTTTAAGACATAATTCTTATGTCTTGCAGAAAATAATTTGCTCAGAATTTCACTGAAGTATAAAACAATTATTACGACATCCAGAGTTTTCTGATTCTCCAGATACAACTGACGAAATGGAAGTAATTGGCCAGTAGATTATCAGACGACCTTTTCCCAGCCTTTTCTTTGTCAGTGTATTTGGACTCAATCCTCAAATTCAGTTAGAGCCTGCAGATATCAATGAATGTTAATGGATCCGAGTCTGAAATTATATGTTCTGTACTACAGCAAAATCTGTGGCTCTGTCTCTGCAGAAGACCAAGCATTTGTCTTAGCTTGGGTAGTTAGACAATCTGTAATACCACTACTACTTCTACTACTACTACTACTAATAATAATAATTTACAAGTTTAACTGTAAAATACTGTAATTCAGCCACAGAACAGAAGCTTCACGATGAAACAGAAGCTGTTGTGATAAAACCACTAAGCTCTCAACTTCTTGAATTTAAAAATGAACTGTGGATTTATAGGTGAAGACATTGGATAGGTTGGTAGTTCTAAACGCTGAGAAAACCTTGAACATGCAAAGTAATCTAAGACACTTTTATCAAGTCTTTCGAGTACTTTGCTGAGCAATTTTTTAATGTAGGGGCAGCTGGTATCACCAGCAGATGCATTTACATTCTACTAGATTGGGTGGGTATATTAAAAAACAAGTTAATATTCAAAGCTGGATAGTGAAATATTTTTGTATTTTGAAAAATCTTGTGAGAAAAGATGTATGCTACATTATAGTGCATAAAACCACAAACCACTTCTGAATAAGTCAGTCCTGTACTGCATTACACTACCATCAGAATGCAATACCATGGAAGCCGAATACACTATTAGGACCTGCTTAACTTGAATTGTATTGGTTTCATAATAGCATTACATGTGCTAAAATCAGTCTGCTGAGTCATTGTAAAAATTCTCAAGTTGTGTAAGTCTTCTTCAGACCTTCCTTAAGTGAGAGAAAAGCAGGTAAGAGGTAGCTTAGTTATTAAATAACACATTGCGCAATAAAGGAAAGAGATAACACAATGAAAATATTTTTAACCTTTGTTTTTTTCCTTTGGTATGAACTGTGAAGTGACTGATACAGAAACAACAACAACAACAACAACTAATAGGAGGCAATGGTCCCACAGTACACATCAGTTGCCTCAAAGCCCAAGTTTAGATCAATCTCTACTTAAAAATGTACTTGTTGTTCTTTATATATTTTTTTTCTTTCCATTCTGAGTGCTCAAATGAGGTGATTGGTTACTGAGGTGCAGCCAATAGACTATTACCAATTTAAGGTCTTTTGTTCTTGTTAGGGCAGTTACTCACATCCACCTGTTCACAAAACCTTCACAGGACCTCCGCTAATACACTATACTTCAGTGAAGGAGAGGACATCTGCGCTAGGTGGGGGCTAGGTGGGTGCTAGGCGGCAGAGTGAACTGATTCCAGTACTGTTACAGCGGATGCAGAGAGCTTCCAGCCAGTACCCCAGCAGGATGTGGTGCAGTCGGATAACTCTCACACTCAATTTGGTTAATCTTACCATACGCAAAGCAACTTGTTTTTTGATCAAAGAACAGAAATTGTGAAAATTTATTTGTATGATATTGAGAACTAAAAGGTATTGTTTATGTTTAAATATTAAAGTTTTAATCTGACAGTCGTTGAGATTCTACACCTAAGCACAAGTATTTCAGCTATTTAAAATTAGATACTAATGAAATTTGATCATGCTTTACAATAAAATGTGCATTTTATTAGCATAATAAATGTGAGGACTTGAGACCCAAACAACTGAGTTGCTGGAGATGTCTACTATGATTGCAGCTAATATTGTGAATGTTTAACTTGTGGATCACAATGGTTTCTGTAAACATCGTTTGATGTAAAGGTCCATGAACTCGAAATGATGTCAGCAAGAAATGCTACTTTCATATACTCTCCTATAACTAATGTAGCAGAGAAAGGAAAGATACTGAAGATAAAAATAACTTTGAAGAGAAAAAATAAATATGAAGATTAAAAATATGACTGCAAAAAATCATATGAAAATTGTATTCAATGTGTCATGGACCTACCACAAAAATGAAAATCAGAGTGAATGTGGAAACACATAATTTCATATCATTCACATACATAATGTGTGTTACGTATTGCATACTCTGACTACTGCAATACAAAGATGAGGTGGTGTACTTGGCAGTGCTAGGTTAACTGTTGGACTGGATCATCTTAAAGGTCTTTTCCAACCTAAGCTATTTTATGACTCTATGATTAACTACCAGGCTGCTGTCAGAGTCCTGGGGGAACGGTTAAATTGTACTGTCTCTTCTAATTGCCCAGGACCAAAGTTCAGCCCATCAGAGGGCTGTTGTTGCCTGTCCTGTTGTTGCTGTAGGATTCTGGTCTCCAGCCCTGTTCTTGACTACCTATGCTTTGCTCCCAACTCAGGTTCCTGGATGGTCACTGGACATGGCTTGTCACTTGCTTCATCTGGGACTGTCAGTGAACCCTGATACCAGTGATTGACTCTGCACTCCCCATGGGACTGGGCCACCCTTGGCTCCCAGCTCTACGACCCTCACAGAGCAGCCCTGCCCACACTGGTTCCTTGGTGTAGTGTCATTTCTGCACTTCTACCAGTCAAGCATGTAATCAATAAGCAGCATGTAGCATACTGCATGTTTCCAAATGTTTGGAGATATGAGAGAAAAATACTTACATGAACAGTAATATTAAATGGTAAGAGGAAATATTTTCAAAGGGTGATATGCCTTAAGCTTAAGTTAATCACAGAATCACAGATCACAGAATGGTAGGGGATGCAAGGGACCTGTGGGGATCATCTAGTCCAACACCCCTGCTAAAGAAGGTTCGTCTAGAGTAGGTTGCATGGGAACACATCCAGGTGGGTCCTGGAGAAGGCTCCACAACCTCTCTGGGCAGCCTGTTCCAGTGCTCTGTCACCTTCAAAGTAAGGAAGTTTTTCCTCATGTTTAACTGGAACTTCCTGTGTTTTAGTCATCATCGCTTATGTGAATTATGAGGACTTTCAACATGTGTAACACATTGAAAATAAGACTGGTTCAGTTTTGGGAAAACTACAGATTGAAGTGTCCTACGAAGACAGCAGTCAGAAAGAGATCACGTATCATGTATTTTCTATTTACTCTGTGAATGCAAGTGTAATACGAACACTGTACATTTAACAAGATACTTGGCTAGAAGGTTAATCACAAAGCATAACTGGGATGTTATCAAATTAAGAGGAAGCTAATACTAGATACTAGAGGCCATTTTCATTCAGTGTCATTCAAGATTTTAATTTAAAACTGGAAATGACAAATCAGAGAGTATGCTAAACATAGAAGTCAGGAACAGGGGCAATAATTATTACAGAGAACCACTGGAATAAAATGGGAGCCAACATAGACAGATGCACTATGTGTAAAGGAGGAAGAAATAATCAAGTGTCAGATCCTGCCAGGAAGTGTAATGAACTTCATTGCAGATGCAGGTTCTTTGTGCCTGTCAGGATTAGTCCATAAATGAATATAGAGGAAAACACTGGCTTAGCTGGAAACAGATGAATGGTAGCTTACAGTCTGTGACAGACTGACCATGAGAGATGAATACAATGCTATCAATGAAAAGGTACAGTGAGTGTAAAATTAGGAGTGCCCTGAGTAACACGTCGTGTAATTACTCTGCTCTGTTCACAACAGATGTGGCTTTAGGTGGACTTCAGTGCAGGACAGTATTTCAAAACACAGCTACGTGAATGAAGCTTGGTAAGAAAGACCAGCACATGCATTCTTTCTGACACTCTTATCATAGTAAGTAACACCTTCTGAGCCCAGTCCAACAGATGTGAGCAGAATCATGTGCAAGCATTAAACACTCCTCTAAGCAGAAGCGGATGGTAAAATTTGTAACTCGGAAAATGATAGTTATGAGGGATGACTGGATGAACCGTTCTGAAGACAAGGGAATCTCATGACATGGTAATAGCTTATGGTCAAGAAGAAGGAAGACTATCCTCCAAATAGTCTATTATAGGCTATATTTATACTGTACCCAGAAATTTGGGGGGTTTGATTCTGGTTTGTTTTTTGGTTTTTGTTTTTTGGGGGGTTTGGGTTTTTGGTTTTTTGGGTTGGATTTTTTTTTTGGTTTTGGGGGGTTTTCTGGTTTTGTTTTTTGCTTTTTTCTTCAAAAGCTGATGTACGTTACCTGCATTCACTTTACTCCTATAAGAAAATCCCTGGATAGAAAAGTTGTGTTTATTAGAGAGTTTTTGAAGCTGCAGCCTGTGATCTCAGACATAGCACGTTCTCCGGGTCATATAATGGGGGAAGCAGGTCGAGAACAGCAAAGGCTCCATCTGTAAAAGTACTGCTTGTAGCTCCACTGTCAGCATCTCTAAGGAGTCTTAATTTTCCTTAAACTGCTTCATTCCCTTACATTATTTGTGCTAAAGTAGACAGCAGGGTTACTCAGGACTCAATCCAGCGTAATCAGGTTATCACCCTAGCGTATGCTTAGTGCTTTTGAAGTGCAAAATGCTGTCAAGAGACTACTGTGGTTCAGTCCAAACCAAGGCCCAGTGATGGAACCCTCTCCACTCGCCTTCCTGTGCAAACACATATGTTTCACAGAGGAATTAAAACACCTTTTGAATTTAAAAATTATCTTGATTCATAGCTATCTTTAAAAGTAGAGAAAAATCACTTTTTATCCATACAGTTTTGGTAGTTGTTACGTATCCAAAATGCGAAACTCAAATCTGCTAAGATTAGATGATATATTAACGTAGGATTAATTCATTAATTCTGTATGGTAGAATTGAATGAGAGAAGTTTTAAAAATGGATACCTAAATTTAGACTGATAAGCTGCAATCAAAAAGTTCAGAATGCTTTCCTCAGCTATTTCTGGAACTCTTGCCCAGAAATTCCTAGCAGAAGACAAAATCATAACAGAACAACTGAAAAGATAAAGGAAATAGAAGAGTGACAGTGATATCAATAAGGTAGGTGTCCTACAGAGAAAAAAAATCTGAGATTTCTCATTAAAATTTTATTTTTCCCCCAATATTCAGGGGATGAGTGTTCTCTAGCCTGTGTTCAATAAGCGGGTTATCTGCTTGCAGCTCTCAGAAACCCAAAGGAAAAAAAGGCTGCCAAGTGGAGTTTCAAGTATTAGAAAGAAGCCAGGCAAAGTGGGAGGTGGAAAAAAAGAAGTCAAATTAATGAAACGTTTGCTTACAGAACATACCAATACAGAGTTTACTTTCAATGATTAAAATACCCATGTCTTTTTCCTGTAAATATAGTATTTTTAGAGAAAGGACTAGTCAATGCATGTTTAACATCCCAGAATTTTTGCTTCATGATGGTATTTAAGAACTCTGTCTCAACAGACATGTCAAAGTTGTGTCCAGGAAGGTGGGGTGTTTGGAGTTAGGCAGGAGCCCAGCCAGAACTGCTGAGATGGAGGAGAGGAGTTCTGGGACTTGCTTTCTAAAACAGTAAAGAAACAACTGAGCATGGATGAAATCTTACTAAGGAAGGCACCAAATGACCAAGTGCAGATCTTCAAAATGTCCAATGTAATGTAGACCACAATACCTTCTCTCCTTTAGAAATTCAACATTGTCTGTTTAAAAATAAAGCTTCAGAACAGGAATATAATTATTTTTTAAGGAAGGGTGGGGAATGAGAGGCAAAAGCTGAAGTGAATAGCTTGCAACACCTGCAGCTCTAAACCCTCTCTCACCTTCATGAGGTTGAAAATCACTATGTATAAGTCTTTGAGTACTTTACCAAATGTGTGGGTGAGTTACTGATGCTTCTATATTTAATAGATACTAAAAAGAAAATATTCAGTATTACCAGAGCAGGCTCAGTGATACAAAAGCATTAGTAATGATATCAGCTTTTTGATGTCATTATTAATGATAAACCTCAATGAAAGAAAGGAGTGTTTACAGGATAGAAGATTATTTTTAGTTGAAACTGGTATTTTACACTCCAGCTTAGGGAATGTAGACTGATGGAGCCTATCAAAATAATTAATATTCATTTTCTGCAAAAGAAAGATGTGTGGTCTAGATAAAAAATAAAGGATCCTGAATATAAACAAAAATTCTTGACTTGTTCAGTGTTCAAAGATAAATATTTTTAATATTCACAGAAACTCCCAAAATTCTCAAGATGTTTTGCTGTTCAGATTTATATTTTTAACAGAACAAGCAGATATTGTTTCCAAAATACGGTAATTTGTATGCAGGAAAGTACCCATGACAACCATTCTTCAGGGACACCAACTAACAAAATATTGCATGCTCTCAGTTTGTTCATCTTGCCTAAATGCTGTGTGTACACAGTCTGTGCAATGACCTTCTGTTTATTTCCTATATCCTTCAAAGTAGCCACTGTCTAGTCAGCTACACATTCCTGATTGAAAAATAATCATAATATTATGTTTTGTTTCATGATAAACCTTGAACATAATTACTTATTACTTTATTTTCAAATTCCTGAAATGTTTTGGATGGATTTGGATTTGCCATTTTCCTTCCATATTGTTGCAGAGAAAGTGAATGCAGTAGTCACTAAAAAAATGATGTAGGAAACTAGGATAGTTCGCTCTCTTGATTCGGTCTTCCCTGTAAACCAAGCCAAATATCTGGGGACAGGAATTACGGCCATCTACTTCAGGACCTAAGATAGCACTTGGGAGGAATTTAGCCATTTTAGTCCAAGAAGCCTCTTTTCAGCTGCTGTCTGATTGGTGAGGTGTCTGTATTTAACTAGCACTTTCATTTAAGATTGCAAAGGATGTTTGATAGGAAGAGTGGACGCTACCATACTAGGAAGGTGGAAATGGAGGTTTCAACCCTTAAACTGAGAAGGAGGATGAACTTAGATCTCTCTGTTTCCAGATGAGTAGATTGGACAGCAGACTACTATGGAAAAGTTTGACATGATTTCCAATTCCTTCTCTTCCTCAGGTTGTGTTTTAAGTTCAAAGATTTTTTTTTTTTCAGGTCAGAAGCTAAGCTCACAAGAGGATTCTTGTTTCCGATACTCAAGTTAGATGGCAATGACCAGTGTACAGCTCTGAATCAGTCACGTAAACTTCAGGCAAGCAGAAGCTGCAATGCTTCACTGTGCCATCAGTTATTTGGATCTATGAGTAGTTCCCCAGTCAATACACTGGATTGTCTTTTAGAAATAACTTACACTAACTAGCTGAATTTGTAGAAATGTCCTTGTTTTATTCTGACCAGCAAACCACCCAAACTGTTAAACATCCCAACATTGCCTTGATGTCCCTTCTGGCCTGCTTCTCACAAGCTGAGAAACTGAATACAAGAAGACCAACTCCCTAGCGTGATTTTGCAAAAGCTCTCATAGAGGCAGAACTGAAAAGGAGACACATTACACTCCAGTTAACTCCCAACTGAAGACAAGAATAAAATTGCTACTTAAAATGATCCTACTTTCTCTGTATTCCAGTCTGGACTGATGAAAGAAGCTCTTCTGGCACTCTGGGACAGAGTTTTTTCTCAGCTGCCTCCCTGCTATATCCTAATTTATATGCAACAAATGAGGTTGCTGGTGGGACCACTGGCTGTGCCATAGGAATGTGGAGGGCTGTGAGTCACCCTACTGGGAGCAGCACATATTTGTCAGGTGTTGCAAATCATGTGTGGCACAGCCAGCTTTCAGGCCATGGTTGCAGGGACAAGTCCCATAGCAATGGCTTTTAGTTTTATTTTATTTTTACTGGGAGAAATATTTTTCCAAGTCTGCTGAACACGCATCCTCTCCTTTTGTACTGGCAATCTGGAATATCAATGTTAACACAGCTTGCAAGAAATTCACTACATGCAATGACAAATAAAGACCTGACTCTAAAATCATCTTTCAATTAGATCTTTATTTTATTTCCTAGTAGTACAACTGAACATAACAAAACTAAAACAGACAATAGACATTACCATTCACAAAGCACATATATTTAACCTTCATTCCTGATAATAGCAATAATTAAGGGATGTTGACAAGCACTCATTTGATAGTGAGACTGGGGAGGCATGTCTTTCTTGATGCAGTGGAATATAGCATTAAATTGTAACAATGCTGGCATTCTCCCAAAGGATGGAGTCAAGGCAGGTGGTAATCTAGTTCAGCAGCAATGGAAAATAGGTGACTGCACGTTGGCTTTAAATTACAGTGCACAGATTGTATTAAGAATAGAGGATAATTTATATGATATGTGTAGTGCAAAACTCAAAGTCCTCCCATCTGTTTTCCTCATAAAAATGTGTGGCAATTGTTTCTCTGGGATCTTCTTTTCTAAGAAAGAAAGAAAGGAGGCCTATAACAAGTAACTTGTTAATTAGAATAGTGAGGCACAGTCACAGCACTAAATTACTAACTTTCATTTACCTGGAGTCTAAACATAGAGTGCTGTAAATGGAATTTTCAGTGGAAATTATGGTAATGGAATTAGAAAACCACTGTTGGCAACGATAAATCATTAGCTATCTAGTCAGAACATTTTACCCTTTCACAGAGTGTAAGCTTTATTTGTGGCTGAAATGGGATCTCTAAACGGAGAGATCAAGCCCCAATGAGATACACCCCACAGATGGCAAAACTCCTGAAATAAGTATACCTATGGCAAATGCTCCACCTTCAGGGCAAAACAGAGCTGAAGTATTGTGCAAGCATTAATAACCTGTGAGAGAAGAAAAAAAGCAGGTAATTGAAGGAAAAAGGGTTGAAGACATAGTAGTAAAAACTCCCAGCTGCTTTATTGATTTCCTTGTTTGGTTCACTGAGTGCTAGGTGGGATATTGTACTTGTAGCTAACCTGAACATGAGTGGAGAGGACAAAACTAAGAGCTCTGATTTTTCTGATTCTACCAGTCCTGTAAGTCCAGTTCATTCTAAAATGTGTCACCACCTGACTTTGAGAAATTGCTGAGATAGCCATCAGAAAAGCCTCCAAATTATTTTGAAATTTGTATTGTTACCTGTTGTGGTCTCTACTACAGACTCCATGTGGATGTGCTTAGTGAGCATACCTAGCTACACGGGTGTAGCTTAGCTAAGCACACTTTATTTTTCAACGATGCCATGTAATACATGGATCTTATTAGATTTTACTCTATCATAATAAAACCAATCTAATTCGTTTAGAATTACTAGTGCCATACTGTCCAAAAAGCATCAAGTCCTATGAAAAACTCTGCTTTTATCACTACAGCACTTTATCGCAAGAAAATTTTCAACTAAAATGTTTGGAACAGATTGTATAACCAACTTTTTCTTCCATTTACATAAAATCACATCCTTTAAAATTAAATGACTCTCAAAAAGACATACTGAAGTTTAATTTTTTTCTTTTTCCTCATAGGCAAGTTTGGCACCAGAATTTAGATGGGTTAAGTTCAGTAGGGGAAAAGGTAACTTGGTATGTTAAACATTTTTTAGATCATATTTTACAGATGCTCTAAACTTGTAACCTAGTTTATCTCCGTAGCTCCCACATTCTTTATCTCATATGCTTTCTTCCCAGAAAAGTGTGCCGCTGTTGCTTCTGCTGCTCAGAGAGACCTGTGCTGCTCAATTGCTCAAAAGAAGTTGCTAGTACGTTGCATTAAATGAAGCATGACTGCAGAGTTTCCTTGAAGTGCTTCTTGGACAGTCACTCTTCCTCTTCCTGTGCGCCAGTTCACTCTACAGGAGTTACTTATGTATTCAGGCATCGTCTGTGCTATTTTAGGCCGTATACTGCTTGAAAAACAAAACAAAATGAAAAGATGCATTGCTTGTAATGCATACATTCTGACTTCTGGGAATTAATGTCCTGCCAGTAAGTGTGCAGAGCATATCCTGTCTGTCAAATTTCAATTCCCTTTGTCCCCAGAGAACAATAAATCAGCTACATGTTAGCCACTTGAGCCATCTAACTGAACTTGCGGCTCCTATGCTAAGTTAATCTTTCAGAATCCAATCAGGCAGTAAATGTCTGCATATATCTGTGGTTTTAAAATTTAATGAACATCATCACCTTTGATGTGTTTTGGGGTTTTGTTTGTTCATTTTTCAGTAAGGCAAAAAGACAGAGTGACTCTATGTAATTAAATAAAAATTACTCCAATTTTTTCTCCTTTCAGTCTGCAGAAATGAAAACTAGTGTCTTTCCTGGAGTTTCATAAAAATTATTTGTGCATTATTATTTTGTTGTTATCAAATGTTGTTTTCACAAACAGTTAGACATATGTCTTCACTCACAAATCCCACCTCGAAAGCTACCAATATGGAAAAAAACCCCACAAGACTTACTTTTCAGCATTGACAGTTCTAGCACGAAAGAAGTCCTTGCTCTGCTCTAGGGGAAGTCATGCACAGCATTTAAAGGTAAACATTTATTTGCTGTGTACCTATAAATTGGTGGACTCAAGTCACTGAGGAATTCACATACTTAGAGACTAGCTTTAAGAACTATTAAAAGAACTCATCTTTAGTCCGCAGACCGCTAACACGTTCAGAGAGATGCTGTAGGCTCAAGTCTGACCCAGCTCCATGGATGAACAAAAGAAGCAGCCACCCTGAAGTTAATGATTATCCTGGTGCAAAACTGGTGCAGTCAAGATAAGAATTAAGTACTAGATTTTCCTTTTGCCCTGTTAAAGTGTTATGTTAGATCTATAGCTGTTTGTTTTCTCTTTTTTTTTACGTATTACCTTTCAGTCATTGTGCCTGGGCTATTTGAACAGCCATACCTTTTATCATTTGCTTCTGGATAATGTACCTTATTTCTGGTGACCATTTGCCTGGATAAATGTTACTTGTGCAACATAATCTCTCGCATTGATAGCAACAAGAATTTTTTCTCAGTCAAAGATCACTGAATTCTAGTGTCTGTAAATTATAGATGGATCCAATGGACATTTTGCCTAAGAACTTTCTGTAAATGATACTGATGAAATGGAATAATTCAGTGCTAAACAAAGTTTTATGTGCTTCCAGAATTTGTATTTAATTTACCATTTCATAATAAGAGTTATATAGTACTTTGTTGGGACTTCCCTTTGCTTTTGAACAATGCATGAGGTTGTGTTATTGTAGTTACAACATTCAACAGCAAGCAGTTCCTGAATAATATTGTGCCATTCAAACATCTCATACAAGCTTTGTGTTACCTTTTTAACAGGGCAATTTACAACTCATTTGTGAGTAATTTTAATGTTTTCCCAGCATCCTGTATTTTGTTTTCCTTTTGTGACTCATAGCATTGATGACCTGTATAAGGAGAAATTGTTTGCATAGTCCATGCTTTTCATGCTTTCTTTCTTTAGTGTTGACATACACAGGATCTGTTAAAAAATCAAATAACAGGAAAGAAAACTCTTTTCTCTGCGTAACAGCTGCAGGAGACAACAGAAAACAAACACCTGAGATATATCTAGATCATTTTTCAGGTGACCTCATTACGAAAAACAGGAAAGACCCAGACTTCTGTGTTTGCTTTATAAAATGTTGTTTGCCTTCCCTGGCTCTGTTGGGATTTAGGGACTAACTGTGTGACAGGAAGCTCAGGAAAGCAGTCTGCATTGTCTGATGCAATTGTTTTTCTTTTGAGTTCATGAAGTTCATTTCCACTACACTGTTTTTCTACCAGCTTGTTTTTGAGTCAGTTTAACTGATTGGAACTGAGTGTCTTAAAATAATCTGACAGGAGATTTCATGGTGATTTTTATCCTATCTTCTCTCTCTCTTTTTTCTTTTTCTTTTTCTTTTTTTTTTTAATCCATAGTCAGTGATCTGAGGTAAAGCTTTGGCTGAGGAGCACTTAAAGGGAATTTAAGGGTTTTAGCTCAGTTCTGCTGAATAATAGCCAGTTTCAGCAAACCACAGAGCACAGACGGTCTCTCTAGCAGCATGATCAAAGAATTGTGAGTGCCCAACTAGCAAAGAGAAGTTGAGTTGATCCTCTCATCTGAGCCAAAAGAAATCAATGCCAGCTTTCTGGGTTTTTATAATTCTTTTTTTTTTTTCCTTTCCTTTTTTTTTTTTTCTGCCTTGTGGATTTAAGCATTAATGAGGTCTTCTTCAGCATTTGATTCTCAATTATTTGCAACCACATTTTCAGGGCAACAGACTCATTTGTCCAGCCTGTTTGACCCTTAGCATGAACTACCATGTACTGAAAAGACTCACAAATTAGGCTTAACCTAGGAATAACACCGGAAAAATAAATAGATCATGTCATGAGACAGTCAGAAATTCACTTTCTGTGTCAGGAAGGACTAAGGAAAGCACAAAACATGAGGTAAACTTCAGATAAGATCAAGATAGGTGCCAAATATATTAGTCATAGAAGAGACACTTGGGGAATGTCTGTTTTAGGCTGTTTTGGCTATACCTACCACAGAATGCAGAAGCAATTTTGCATTCAGTCTGATAACACACCTTAATACATTTCTATTCTGTATACAGGCAGGACACATGCAGCGGCTTATGCAAGGCACCTAGATACTCCAATAATATAAGAGCTATAATGTGCTCCACCAAACCACTCCTGAGATGCAGCTATGTGGAGGACCAGACATGCCCTAGAGAGCACCAATAAGTATCTGTAGACGTCACCTCTCAATTTTTATATCAATTGCCCTAAATCATGTTCTACATTTAAACAGAGTAATCTTTCTTTGGTCCTCCACACTGTCACTGTCCTGATTTTTCAACTTCTTTACATCTCTGCCTCTTTCTGGGAGTAAAGAATTGAGGTGGATAAATCCATATACTCTATGACATATATTATTCTTGATATTTTTCATGTATATGCAGCAGTTACAAATCTCAAAATTATTATTCCCTCAACCATGAATGAAATACTCAACTATATAGAGCAATTCTGCTTTTCAACATTGAATCTTGAATTCCTTTTGATTAAAAAGCTACATTGTGCATGCTTGTGTGCACACACATTTACATGTATATATCTGAGATATAACAAAATTAGTAGTAATAGTAATATGCCTTCCAAAGACTTTCAATTCTTTTACCAACTCAGCCATAATAAATGCAAATGTTAAATAGGAAATCTGGGATTTCCACATAGCCCTAGGCAAAGTAGCTAAAATCGTAGCGTCAGGTAATTACTGGTATCCAGATGTCATCAGGATACCAGTCCCATCTGAATCACAGAACCAGAGAGAACTCTATTACTGGAACAATCTGTACAGTGACCCTAAGGTTGGCATTCAGCTCCAAATTAGCATTAATTCAGATCAATACCTAAGATGTACTACTAAGATGTAGAGTACAATTCAACTGTCTGAATTAGACATAGACATAGACATAGGTTATTCTTTGTAAGCAATTAAACTGGTGATGTTACAGAATAACTGTTTTTACCATGTATCGAAGTGCAGCATGATTTCACTTCTAACCCTCCTCTTGGCTTTTAGGTTTGATTTTCAGAGGTCCACATTATAAAACATAAAGTCCTATAAACATTACTCTTTTACTCTTTCTCCAGAGAGTAATGTCACTTCTGCTGTTGGAGCTTGGCTTCTGTAAGTTATATTAGCAACTGAAAAGGAGTAGGAGATGCTAGACGCACTCTTTGCCAAACGTTTAACTTACAATCTGGAGGCTCAACATGCTTTAACCCATCTGAAAATCCTGCACATATTGCAGGACTTCTATGGCTTCTGTTCTTTTTTATTCCTACTGCTGTAGACCAAATATTATTCAAAGGAAGAGTAAGTTTTTGTTTATAATATTCTTCATTACTCTCAAATCACTTTTGGAAGAGAGAAACTAGGAAAATTCAGACAGAACATGAATATCCAATTAATCCTCAGATGAACTCGATATTTACTCGGGAATTTTCCTTTCTTTCTGGAAAATCTGCTTCTGCATATTATTTTCAAAATTGCTGGCAACTCTAAGAGATTTCTTTGAAATATTTTAAAACCTGAAAATCTGTGCGCACAACTTAACAGGCTTTCTACAGATATGCTTTTAAGGAAATCAAAACCTCTAAACTTACTTAGAAGAAAAAAGAAAACAAAAAAGCCTAAAAACCTTCTAATCTGTTTAAACCTGCATATTGTGTGTATATCAGCTTATCAAACAGTCCCTCCGGCATTTCAAATTTAAAGTCAATAAGAGAAATATGTTTCCTTTCTCTTCTGTGTTACGACTTAAGCTTTAAATCAAAAATCAGTGCAGGTGCTGGCTACGTTAGCATACTGTCCAGCAGCATGACAAGCTTCTAGCACTCTCTATGAGCAGTTTCAATACATCATTGATTACCTCCTTCTCTCCCACCACAACTATATCAGCAAAGCATCATACGACAAACAGGCAGGACTAAGCTGATGAAGAGACAAGTGGTGTGACAGGTATAAATGGTGTTTTCTCTTGGCAGTGCCACTTGGGAGAAAGCAGGAATTAATGTGTATCTAGCAAAACCGAAACAATAGTGTAGCGCATTGTAAGAAGCAGAAATGTCCTTGTGCAAACTTTTCGCCTGGATTCTTATTTTGCTCTGAATATAATCTTATTTAATTAGGATAACAAAACGAAGCTTTATTATTGCCTTCTGTTTATAAACAGAGCAAGTGTTCAGATTATTATTACTGTTATTGGACCTTTCTACACAAGAAAAAGTGTAAATACAATTCATGCTGTTTTCAAAGTTCTTATCACTTTAACAAATCTCAGAATCTCTTACGATCTTCTTATGTAAATGTTTATATCGATTTCAATAATTCCATTCTGGCAGGGCTAGGTCAGTTAGAAACACAGAAGAATAAATAATTTAACCTTTCAAATATATTGGCCTATATTCTTGTAAATGTTCTTCTGCATTCAGGATGTGAGTACTATCCAGGAGAAGTCATCCATCAGAAGCCATTTAAATCACCTCTTTAGTCTACATCCATGGGTGGACTTTAACAGGAGAGCAAGTAAATCTCCACATACACATGTGCTAGTCAGGCTGTGCTAGTAGACTGAAAACAGCTCAGGCATCTTAATAGTGGTATTTGGATAAACCAGTTATCAGTAGGTTCCCAGGCACAATGGCAAAAAAAGGTAGTTTTTTAATAGAAATTTCTTGATATTAAATACTTTTGGTAAATAAGGTATTTGGTTTTTTCATAGGTCCATTGGGAAACATTCTGACACAATATCTTATCTCCTTAATCTCTTTTGTCAGTCACTGAAAATCATTTCTTGCCAAAGGTGTCTGCTATCATTTTCTAACAGGTAACTGTCAATAATTCAAATGTGCAGCAATATTTAGTAATGCTTAGTAATGCTAAACACACACCTTGCCTTGGTTCGCAGGCAAGTACCAAGTTCTAAGTAGCTTTTGAGTCTGAACCTTTGAGACAATAACGTTGCAGTCAATACTTTTGACTCAGATTTTAGAAATGTTACTGATACCAGTGACCTATCACTTCAAGAACTGACTAGTTACTCTATTTTTAATATTCTAATTATCTTCACTCCAAGTAGGAGAAATGTTATTTCTTTTCACCATTTTCTGGAGCAGATTTCAAATCTTTCCATCTTGCTTTGCAATTTCAGTTAGTTACAGGCACCTGAAGTACTAATCCCACATTACAAAGGATCCACCCTTCGATAATCAGACGTCTTTAAAGTCCGTCAGTACAAACTTTCATAATCACTATGTAGTTTTGAACATCTTGGCCAGTTGTACATATTTTTCCAGTGTGATTTGAAATTCACTTTTATTAAGTGCAAATTCAGGTCACACAAACAGAATAGCTGGAACAGATAATGTAATGTCATTGTGAAGATAGTATCCAGAAAAATGAAAAGATGTACTCAATTATCCTGGGGTAAACATGGGGACAAAAGTAAAACAGCAAATCTGTTTCCAGCCTGCACATTTTGCTGTTGTATTTGCTCTTTGTAGAGTTTCTTATAAATTAAACTACCTCCTTATGTTGATGCACACTATAAAAAATAATAACAGTCTCCATATAATACACATAATGTATAATTCTGGATTATGTGCACAAACCCAAATGAGAAGAAACCAGTGTTGGTGTGCTTCCTAGACTGTCTCCTTCTTTACTCAAAGCAGTAAAAGAAGTTTTCAAGTTGCAGCAGTGCTTCACTAAACCAAGGCATCAGTTGCCAGCGCTGATGTTGCCATCACCTCAGTGATACATTCCCTTCTGAAAACCAACTTGTTCATTTTACCACTCAAATTGTTTACGAAAATTCAGCTTGGGTCTGAAGAATGACATTCAGAGATGTTGGTGAGCAAAGTAAAAACAGTTTAGAAATCACAGTGTGTGCATGGGACAGGTCTGTTCCTTTCCAACATCCAGAATATATTCATGTAACGGCTTGTGATGCTGCGATCCAGTGTCTCCGCTGTTAGAAGTCGCGTTGTACGGCTTCATTTTTATTAGACTTTAGATTATTAAAAAGATGTATCTGTCCCCATTTAACCTGTACAGCACAAAAATAATCCTTTCCTCTTGCATTCATTCAACTGGCAGAGTGGAGACTGCACAACCAAGTGCTAGTACACCGCAGGGAAGCAGAACAGAGCAGTGAAGATCTCTAGTACATCTTTTCCACTGTTTTGTTAGAAGAGTAATAGAAATATAATAATTTTTCTTTCTCTCTAGGATGACTAATCTTTAAAATATATTGGATTTATACAAATTACATATGCTGAAGGGCAAAAGACTGTTAATAATAGGCTTAGAAGAAATAGAACAAAATGCCTTTATCAGCTGCTTACTATTCTTACAATGGGACTGACAGTGATTGAAAACATTCCTCCAGTTTTGGGACCCAGCCCAACACACTGATAATAATGAGCAGACAATCTGCTGTTCTGATTTTATAAAGATTCTTCTCAAAAAAGAGATCTCCTTCCCATCCACTTTTAACATTTTACAAGTTCTGCATCTGTAGCTGGACTTAGCTTTTCTGTGAGTGTTCTTTAACACAACGTGTTACCGTTTGTCCAGAGCGGTGATCTGAATTCATACAGTTCTGATTAATTATATTAGAATAATTCACTCACAGGATTACAGGCTTAATTTGGGACCAAATACAAGGCAAAATGGACTACTGCTGGATGCCCCAGGAGATTGTTTCTCTGGATCAGTAACAGACCAATCTGTGTATACAAATATGGCAAGCCAATGAGAATAAAAACCAAAGGGAGGTTACCATGAAGTTGTGAAACCATCCAGGAAGAGGATAATTTATGTTCAAAGTTCATGAACACATAACAGATGCTGTGACCTTGTTTTGGCTGGTTAATTTTCTTCCTAGTAGCTGATACAGTGCTGTGTGCGAAGAGGTGCGTGAGAAGCTGGGAGGGACCATGGCCAGGGCAGCTGACCTAAACTAACCAAAAGGATATTCCATACCATAGGACTTCATGTGCAGTATATAAATTGCGGGGAGCTGGTTGGGAGAGGCAGACCACTGTTCAGGAAGTGGCAGAGCATCGATCAGACGGTGGTGAGCAACTGCATTGTGCACCACTTGTCTTTCTTGGGTTTTATTTCTCTCTCTTTTGTATTATCTTCTTTTAAATTACATTTATTACAATTATTATTATTATATTTTACTTTATTTCAATTATTAAAGTGTTCTTATCTAATCCATGAGTGGAGTGGGGTGGAGTGAACGAGCAGCTCTGTGGTGCTTAGTTGTCAGCTGGGGTTAAACCACGACACACTGTCTATCAAACGAGTAACTGTTTACAGTTATAAGAAATGTCTTTAACAAAAGCTGGCGTTTGGCTAAATTTGCTCTAGTGGTCTTTTGTTACAATCCAGATGTTTGTGGGGGTTTGCAAATGTGTTTCCTGAAGTCTGTTTGGGTTTGGGGACATTCTTGGCTGAATTTTGCCTATTCAAGAGGGTTTTTTAATGGTTTCAGATGGAAATCATGAGAAATTTCAGTGTGTTTCAAAAGATCTGGGCAATAGCAGGCAAAATAAGATAACTTTGGGCTCTTAGTCTTTGTGTTTCTAAGGGTCGTTTGAACCAGAGCTAGCCTTAGTTTCTTGTATTCTCTGTACAGAGCATCAAAGAACTAGTCTAGACACGTCTACCCCAAAAGACAGATTCAGAGCCAAGTGTCCTGTGGAAGGCCTCTTTGGCTGGCTCAGACCCAGTGATGCAATGCTGTGGATATATGACTTCAGGATTTGAGCTGGCTTACATCTGGCCAGCTTGAAATACAGCAGGGTAGGGGCTGTCAGCAGCTGGCCACAACATAATATTTCTTTCTGGTGATCATCACAATTAAGGAGATCCAAAATATTAGGTAGCAGTGGGTGATGCAGTTTTACCTGAACCACTGAATTCCTTTTCCACTGCCTGAATTCTTACCTAAAACCAGTTCCATAAGTCTATTTCATTGGTATGAGCTTATTTGAACTTTAGATTCTGCAGGGTGGTTCAGAGTATCTGTTGGTAGAGCTTGCTGAAAGGGAGGCTTCATCTCAGATGAGAGCCACCAGAGCTGTTATAGTATAAGCTCATGGCTATTTGCTGAGGGGGTCTGCTCTGGAGCTGGCTCAGTCCACAGCAGAGAGGTAGATCTCAGTGTAGAGGGGATTTCCTGAGGTTTTCCTTTGTTAGAGAAATGCAAGGGGAGCAGAGGGACCTGCCAGGAGCTGGTAGCTCTACTGGGAGCCGCTGATGAGACATGGGCATTCCTAGGGCAGCAGCAACCACATCCACACCTATAAAAGAAGCCCTTAGAAGCACAACAACCAGAGTGTGGTGTGGCACTTGGCATGCCTGTTTGCACAGGAGTTTACTGAAAGCTCTGCCTGCTCAAGAGGTGAGTTCTGTTGGTGGTCACCATCCTCTCAGAAGGAGCTAAGCTATAGTTTCCACACAGCAGAAAGCTACATTCTCTGCACTCAGCAGGATAGATGTGGCAACCCAGATAGAGCTCCCGTGAAAACATGCAGCCATCCAGATCTCAGGCTGCAGAGAGTGCCAGAGCCTTTCACTGGTAATGGGTGGCAACTGTGTGTGGTGTGATGAGGTGGATGATCTGCTCAGTCTGGTGGCAGAGCTGCAAGAGGAGGTGGGAAGCTTAAGGAGCATCAGGGGGGCTGAGAAAGAGAGAGACTGGTGGAGCCAGGCTCTGCCCTCTGTGAGATAGAAACAGGAGAACACACCAGGAAATACCCAAGATCGAGGGAACACTCTATCCTCCCCCCTCCAGGCTGAAGACAGCAGCATAAATGAAAGAAGTGAATGGAGGCAAGTCCATGATCAGGGTGACAAGTGAGACTCCTCCTTGCTCACCTCACTCTTCCATGTGCCTCTGTGCAACAGGTATGAGGCTCTGGATGTAGAAGGTCAGTCAGTTGAGGATGTGGATGACCATCCATCTCTACATCGGAGATGTCTCCAAGGTCAAAAAGATCTATCCCCCCGGATCACAATAACCTCCACGAGGAAGAAGAGACGGGTTTTAGTTGCAGGCAGCTCCCTTCTGAGGGGAACAAAGGGTGCAATAGGCCAGACAGACCCTCCTCATAGGGAAGTCTGCTGCCTGCTGGGGCCCCAGTTAATGACGTCACTAGGAATCTTCCTAGCTTAGTACAGCCCTTGGACTATTACCCATTGCTGATCTTTCAAGTAGGTGGAGAGGAAGCTGCAACCCATAGTCCATGTGTGATCAAAAGACATTTCCAGGGCCTTGGGAAAGTTGGTGAGGGAATCCTGGGCACAGGTTATTTTTTCCTCTCTCCTTCCAGTTGCGGGCAGTGACACTGGAAGAAACAGACGGATCCACTTTACTAATACATGTCTCCATGTCTGGTGTCACCATCACAGTTTTGGGGTTTTTTACAATGGGATGATCTACACAACACCAGGCTTGCAGGTGTCAGCTGGGATTCGCCTTTCTCAAAGGTGGAAGAGGATCTTTGCTCAGGAGCTTTTGGATCTCATTGACAGGATCAGGGGTGCCTGTGACAAGCTGTGGGATGACAAGTCATGGTTAGAGGGACAGGATGCTAGTGAAAGCCCTCAGCCTGTTGCTCTTTGGTGTGTTGGGGATACTGCAGAACTGATGAAGTCTTACGGAGGTGAGCTGGGGGCTTCTGAGGTAATAGGAAGAACTGGAAAACGTCAGTGAAATATTACAAAGGGATTAAAGGATGTTTCTCCAAGAAGGTGACACGGCCAACAGCCCAGATGAAGTGCCTCTATACCAACACTGCTCAAACTAAAGGGCAAAAAGGAACTGCACAGGCAGTGGGAGCAGGGACAGATGTCCTGGGGAAAGTATACAGGCACTGCCCAGTTGTGCAGGGGTGAGATCAGGAAGGCCAAGGTATGGCTGGAGCTGAACTTGGGAGGGTATACAAAGAATAACAAGAAGGGCTTCTGCAGGTATGTCAGTCAGAAAAGGAAGGTTAAAGAGAGTGTACCCCCTCTGGCAAGCTGGTAACAATAGACGAGGAAAGTTTCACTACTCAACAATTTTTTTGCCTCAGTCTTTATTAATAACATCTCTTCTCACATCCCCGAGTTGATGGACCACCAGACAGGGACCAGGGAGGCATAATCCCTCTCACTGCAAGAGAAGATCAAGTTTGTCACTACCTGAAGAACCTGAACATACAGAAGTCTTTGGGATCTGATGAGATGCATACCAGAGTCCTGAGCTGATGTAGTTGCCAACCCACTCTCCAGGATATCTGGAAAGTCCTGGCAGTCAGGTGAAGTCCCCGGTGACTGAAAAAAGGGAAACATTGCTCCCATTTTCAGAAAAGGGTAGAAAGAAGGACACTGGGAACTACCAGCCTGTCAGCCTCACCTCTTGGCCTGGGAAGATTATGGAACAGATCCTCCTAGAAGCTACACTAAGGCACAAGGTGGAGGGGGAGGTGATTCGAGACAGCCAGCATGGTTTCACCAAGGGCAAGACCTGCCTGATCAACATAGTGGCCTTCTATGATGAAGTGACTACAGTAGTGGACAGGGGAAGAGATATGGACATCGTCTATCTGGACTTCTATAAAGCCTTTGACATGATCCTCCACAACTTCCTTCTCTCTAAATTGGAGAGAGATGAATTTGATGATTGGACTGTTCGGTGGATAAGGAATTGGTTGGATGGTCACATCCAGAAGGTAGTTGTCAATGGCTTGATGGCCAGATGGAGATCTGTGACAAGTGGTATCCCTCAGGGGTCTATACTGGGAGCAGTCCCGTTTAATATCTTCATCAGTGACATAGATAGTGGGTTTCAGTGCACCCTCAGCAAGTTTGCAGACGGCGCCAAGCTGAGTGGGGCAGTTGACATGCCTGAGGGATGGGATGCCATCTAGAAGGAACTAGACAACTCCAGAAGTTGGCTCATGTGAACCGCATGAGTTCAGCAAGGCCAAGTGCAAGGTTCTGCTCCTGAGTTGGGGCAATCCTCAGTATAAATGCAGGCTGGGGGATGAAGAGATTGAGAACATCCCTGCGAAGAAGGACTTGGGGGCACAGGAGGATGAAAGGCTAGACATGATCCAGCAATGTGCCAAGAAGCCAACTGTATCCTGGGCTGCATCAAAAGAAGTGTGACCAGCAGGTCAAGGGAGGTGATTCTTCTCTTCTGCTACGCTCTGGTGAGACCTCACCCAGAGAACTGTGTTCAGCTCTGCAGTCCTCATCACAAGAAAGACATGGACCTGCTTGAGTGGGTCCAGACGGAATACCTCTGCGGTGAGGACAAAGAGCTGTTAAGCCTGGAGAAAAGAAGGCTCCTGGAAGACCTTATTGTGGCCTTTCAGTATAAAAGGGGGCCTACAAGAAAGATAGGGATAATCTTATTAGCAAAGCCTTTTGTGACAAGACAAGGGGTAATGGTTTTAAACTAAAAAAGGGGAGATTTGGACTAAATATAAGGAAGGAATTTTTTACCGTGAGAGTGGTGAAATACTGGCATAAGTTGTCCAGAGAGGTGGTAGGTGCCCCATGCCTGGAAACATTCAAGGTCAGGTTGAGAGGGGCTCTGAGCAACCCAATCTAGTTGAAGAAGTTCCTGCTCCCTGCAGGGGCAGTTGGACTAGATGACCTTTGAATGTCCCTTCCAACCCAAAGCATTCTATGTTTCTTTATTATTTGTAGACCTAACCAATTACAATTTTGTTCTTTAGCCCCAGGAAAAAGAAAAGAAAATAAAATGGTAGTAGTATTCTGTCTGTTATCAACTCTGGACCCTGAGATAGCAGCATATGTAAATTAAAGGCTACTGAGCTATTTTAGCTATGCTTTTTATTTTTAGGCCTTTTCCCATACATGATGTTCACGAGATAATGAACTAGTCTGAAAAGTACTGGGAAGGGGCCTCAGGAAGAAGTGTGGTAGTCATGAGGTGGTCAGACTCCCAGAGAGAGATCAGGGGTGGGAGATAAGAATGGCAGGCAGTGCAAAACCTCCTTGAGGAAAAGTCAAATAGCCAAAACCCAGACATTTACCTGCCACTAGGATTCCTCCTGGCTCCAAGACCACAAACTGGTCAGTGGGAGCCCTTTCTCTAGCTCTGCAGGCTTGACAGCAGAGCAATCATGTGCCTTGGAGTTAAAGGCTGATGCCCAAAGGGATTTAGCATTTCCATGGGGTGTTTTGGCTGGGACTTCAAAGTAATGGTGGCAAGCAAGTGGGGTGATGTGGGTAGGAACTTATGTGTTTTGAACAGAAACAGAGGAGGGAGTTTTAGATAAAGCAGATTTGTGGAGGAATTCTGTTTACCTTTTTCTCAATAAATCTTTTTATATTAGGACTTGCTGGGGAGCAGAAGAGAACTGTTTAAAACATCAATTACCACAGTTTTCATGTGCAGGAAACCACAAATCATTATATCAAATCAACTCTAACTAAAGTTAACAAAAAGGCCAGCTCATGATCTTTCAGGCAGATAACACCTTAGAAAGTCAGCAGATGTACCTGAGGCATGATAGAATTCAGCAGTGATTCACTTTATACCAGCCAGACCTAAACCAGCGTCCTGCCCTGCTAACAAAATACAGATTTTACTTACAGCATCTTGCACGTGTAACTGTCTTCTCCTTAGTAAGAGCATAACACAGCAGCCTAATGACTAAACTATACCCTCTCACGATTTTTATTTTATATCTTCCTCCATCAACACATCCTCCTTACTTGTGGAGAAAACTTTGGCAATTTGATAGTGACAGTAAAAGTTCTTAGTTGCACTGCAAATTATTTTTGTGCAATATTAAAATCTACCTTCATTGTAATATTTGCATACACATCCTTCCTATGTGCACTACACTGAAAATTCTGCTTTACTTGTTAACTATTGTGTGAAATAAAGGCCTCAATTTCTTTTGACACAGTTAGAGCAATTGCCACAGAAGGCGGCATTTTCAATTTTGTATATCTAAATTGGGACAAGTCACAATACATAATCATTGCATATGTTCTCAGTTCTCTCAATTTTTACTGAGTCAGAAGGATTTTTAGCTATATAGAAAACCAACTCAGCTAAAGTTAGATCCTTGGTTCTGTTGTCTGCATTTAGAAATGTTTGTTATCTTCCCCAGTAAATAATTTATTTGTATGCTTGCGAGTCCATGGAGATGTGAATTGTGTTAGCCAGCTTTGCCTTTTTTCTCCTATGTTATTCGGCACTGACACAGCTGGACACTGAACTGAAGTTTGTCCAAATGTCTGGGCTACTATCCAAGTAGGTTCTTTGAACAGATGTTCTCACTGAATTTTACCAAGGGCTGGTTTCCTTGTGCCTAGAACCTGCCATATGTTCGCAGAAAACACACCTTGTTTCTGGGGGAACTGCCTTTTATACTGAGATTCAGCTAAAGCCATGAGTTAAAAGTTCAAAGACCAGACCACTCTTCAGTTAGCCAATTTTTTTTTTATTAACCAAATACAGTAAGTAAATCCCCTATATTGCACATTTTCCTACATCTCTTAATGATTATACTTTTTTAGCGAAGGAGAAATAATGTCTTTCCTTTTCATGGGAACAGTTTCAGCATCACTTTCTAGTCCTCCCTCAGATCACAGACTGCCTAAAAGTACTAAATCAAGATACTGTATTCTTCTTTATGAAGAACATGCAAAGATTTTAGGATATTAAGGTTAAAATGGGAATGTTGAGATTTAGTGACAGTATGTGCAGCTGAAGATTCGCAAACCTGTTATAGCTGAACACAAATTACATTGCCTATCACATATGTACATAGCTTTTAAGGAGCTGATATGTGAAAATACGTGAATTCCAGTGATGGAGAAGGCATTTTCTTTGGCTTGATCAGATATAACAGTTACGGGAAAATTATCTGAAGAACAAAGTTTGATTTCCTTCCAAAGAACAGAAATATGAAATGCCAGTGCTAGGAAGCCAATGTTTAGGGCACATTGTCTGAGAGTAAATGTACGTGTTTGGGTCCAGAAAGTATGTGTTCACCGTGATTGAGCTCTGAGCTGGATTGCCACAGCAGAACAGTGTTAAGCCTGAGCTAATAAGCCTCTCTAAGAGGACAGATATTTTAGTTTATGCTGAAGACTATGCTAATGCTATTACGTAGTTCTAGACCAGTGTGCAAAAACTGCATGTTTGCAGCTGTCTGCACCCAGTCATGAGGCTGTGCTCTGAAAAACGAGGGGTCCCAGAAAAAAATGGTCTCTTTTCTCTTCCCTTCTGTACAATGCCAGGACTGTTAGTCATGATCTGAGAATGTTGGTTTAGGTACGTAGAAGTTAAAATTATCAAAATTTTGAATGTTCCCTGAAGATCTGTTCATTTTACTTTGCCTTGGCCATTTTTTTTCCTAGTTGCCTAGAAATATAGCTGCTGCTTCTAAGAAACTGCCATAATTTGGTTCTGTGATGTAGACACAAGTTTGCAAGGCATAATTAAATCAAGGGGGGACAAGGACATTATGGACCCTGAAAGCAACGTGAGCTTTTTTTTTTTCATAGTAGTAGACTCACAAAAGAATTTAAGTATTGAATTTAGTGAAGAAAAATGCAATGGTGGAGGACTTTAGATATCCACAGTATAGAATATTACTTGTTTATATACAAGAAAGAACATACTTGTTATAGTGGAAAAAAATCACATGTAAGTGATTTCAAAAGGAGCACGTTCATGTCCCAATTTCTCTCAACAGCACCCCTAGGAGGAAAGCCTGCTAGGAAATGTTATCTCATGAGGACACAGAATGTTTTACCTAGACAGAAAACAATCCCTTTTTGCTGTTGTTTTTAAATTCTACAATGTTTCTCTTTCCAAACCCCACTCCAGTACTTTCCAGTTTGCAAGGCTTTTAATTCTTTCCACGCCATTTATTCACACCAACACCAGAAAATGTAACATCCATAGAGGAGTCCCTGAATAAATGGATCATTTCAGTCAAATTTTAGTTATTTAGATTGCAAAGAAATATCTAGTGTCAGCACAAAGATTTTGATAGATTGAATCAATAATTAGAATGAAGGGTGTGGTGCAGGAACCAGAATTTAATAGAAAAGGTGTTTTGACAACCTGTTATAATCATGTTCACAGCAGTCAAATTTTCTTTACTGTAATTCACTGACTGGGCTCTACTCTTCAGCTTACACAAGCTCTGGAGTATTACTGGGATTACTACATATTTAGCACTGCTCCAACTAACTGGTGTTCCTTAGAATCACATCTGTGCTCCATTAAATTTTTTTTTTAAAGAACTGTCACTTCTTTCAGTGTTATTACTTATAATATACAGCAAGAACATTTTATTTTGCTTGAGTTTTCCATGTGCTCTGCAAGTTGCTCTCTATCACATTTGTTTTAGAAGGAGTTGTTGCTTTACAAACACAAACTAACAAGACCCATTATGTTTGCTTGAGCAGTACACTGACTATTCAGGGACACAGATTTTCATTCTTATGAAAGCAATCAATCATTAACATGAGTTCTGACTTAGTAAAGAAACAAATGAAAACACTGATGTTCTCAGTCTTTCATCAATACTTATGTAAGAAGAATGACAGCAAGGATGTTCATCCTCATTAAGCCACATTTTGTCTTTACATATTTACATATTCCAAATTTAGAACCTATTAACTGCTAATGAGCATTGCTGCACTGTGATGTGTGAAATTTAGAATTTGTCGTATCTACCAGGAATGGACTACATTTTCTGCATATGTTGCACATCTCTGAGCCAACAGAATTAATTTTTATAGTATAAGAAACTCCACTTTTAGACAATAAATGTGGCATCCAGCCATGAAATAGTTATGATTTTATGTCTTTTATCTCTTTATACCAAATGTGTTCCCCTTTTTTAATGAGGGATTGCCTCATATCTCATAGTTTAGAAATTACTAGGTTTGCAGCAGCATGCCCTAGTGTAATTATTGCAGTAACATCCTTTTACAACCTACATTACTCTCCACATTTTTAGACCAGAAAAAGTAGGAGGATAGTTTTATTTTGTTCTTTGTAGTGTATTCCAGCCTTTGCTACATGAACTGTCCCATTGAACAGAATGGTCAGTTTAGTAATTAAATTAGAATTGAATAATCTGTGTGTTTTAAGTATCATTCTTTAGGAGTTTTCTTAAAGATGGACACGTTCCTGAATGCAATTGTAAAAGAGGCTGTTACAGTGACTATAATACTAAAATGAATAATAATAAATGATAATAAATCATAAAAAATGATAATACTGAAATAAAAGTATTCCATCTAACATTTAAAAAATGGCTAGCTGTATAATTTTTTTCCCCTCTAAAGTATTATAGTTAGTGTAAAGTAAGAACCAGTAGCTAGAGTTAATGAGAGGAATTTAAAAAAATCCGTGGGGAAATTTATAGAGCAGAGGTCTAGGAAGAGTTTGTCTGAAATTACTCATCAGGGCTAAGGAGTAACATTTCTTGATACAGCACAAAACTTACTTTGTCAGGCTTTTGAGTAAAAACTTATGAAATCTTAGGAATAAATGTTGGCAAGGAGAATTCCATTTCCTACTACATTTATATCTACAAAAAAATAAGGTGGCCCAATCCTATTTTGTTCTTAAAACAATATCTGAACTCGAAGAACATTTTGTCAGTCCTATAATTTTCATGTGTTTTTTTGGTTTTACCTGTCTGCACAAAATAGACAAGTTAAACTTAAAAACTGATGAAACTTACCTTCCTTTATTTCAACTAATATCTAATTTCTCTAAATTTCTGATTCCTGAAAGTGATCTAAAAAAATAATGACTATATTGACTTTATATTCAAATAAAGGCCAAATCTCACATTGCTTATCAGTGTTATTCACTAGTCATTAATACTCAAGATAATCTGATTATAAATTATGTTTTAGCTCTCTCTAAATCCAAAACTCTAGTCAGTGATGTTTGTTTTCCTTCTTTTCTAGCAATTTTGAATTTTGAAATGTTTATCTCAATATTACTGTCTCCCTTTATTTTTCCCATTAAAACTTATGGCCATCCATGGAACAGTCTACAAGTATTTTCTCTGAGTAGAATATGTATGATAAAGAGTATTCTTCTGGCATAAAAATTCTCTTGCAATTAGCTTGATTGTAATGAGGTGAGACATTGGACAGTTGTTGGTCTTCAAGTTGCCCAAGCACAAGGTTCTGGCCAAGGCAACAAGAACTCTGACCTGTGAGTACCTGTTGTCAGACATACAAATACATTTCACCACCAATAAACCAATCCTCATTGCCAATTACTGTCAGTTAAGGGTGACTGGGTTCTAAACTGTGATTCGGCTGTACGTCTTTGTAGATAAAACCATAGAATTTGGAGCTGATTAAATTTTCCTAAATGTGAAGTCTTCAGATTCAAAATGCGCACTCAGTTTTTAATACATTTGGAGACTTTCATAAAATGTCAGAAAGCAAAAAGCCATGTGAGATCATTTCTTATCATAGATGTAATACAATTTCACCTAGATGGCCTTCATCAAGTATAAAGACTTTAATCAGTCTCAAACACTTCAATCCTTGAAAAATAAAGCTTTGTCTCCAAAACAAAATGCAGAAGAGGCTGAGATTGTACCAATATTTAGGCTCTGTTATTGACAGGGAAATGAATTAGCCAAATACAAAATAAGCCTCCTAATTTATATATTTCCATCTCTGTGTGATATATAAAAGTCTTATAGCCTAGAAGGAAGAGAAAAGACACTACACATGATGTTATCACAGCAAGCAGGTGTCTGTATCTGGAGTTACAAACACAAGAAAGTGTATTCTGTAAACCCTGACGATACCTTTAACTTTCTAGTTTCCACCTTGTCTGTGGAGTGGATGCCTTATGGAAGGAAGTATGGTACAGACCATTGTAGAGAAAAGAAAAGTATAAAATTAATTAGAAACTTCCCAAGTAAAAATAAAAAACATAATCAGAGGTTATTTTCCTTCTAAAGTAGTGTATAGCAAGGCCATCATCATACCATAAAACTGTCAAAGATTAAAATCTTCAGGAGCTGTGAGATCATTTTGCAAAAACTAGTTAGAATCTTGTGTGTAAAACAAACCTAAAACTCAGGGTTGGTCTAATGTAGTGGTGAAGAGTTAGCAGAGAGTGGAATGGTTTATCTCAGAAGGAATAAAGTCTGTATATGACAGGTACAATGAAAAAAAGACTCTCTGGTTCATAAGACCCACAGCAGAACTTGATGTAGAATGAATAAAATAATATGGAAAAGATTTTTTAAAAATGGCAGAAAAGTTCACGGGGAGAGGGAAGATATAATTAGTAATTAGGGAGTGAAACAGAATCCAGACTTGAACAGAAAGACCTCAAAATGTCATATTCTTTATTTCCCTGACCAAGATAGAATCAATTATATCCCTACCATTCCTGACAAATTATTTTCTAGCATGTTGGACACTCCAGAGTCTCGCCAGGCAATCTATTCATAAAGAAAGTGAAGCACATAGGCATATTCTGCAGCTAAAAAGCTAATATTAGGGGGAAAATGAAAGGGAGTCAATATGTTGTAACATATGAGGTAAAGAGGTTTAGAATATGTCACTGATTAACTTGTCCTGTTCTGAAGAATATTGTGCAATGCCTCAGGGATAGACGAAAGCTTTCCAGAAAGGGATAGGTTTTTCTGTATGTGGAAATTAAAAAACCACTCTAAATATAAGGGTTTGGTCTTTCCATAGTTTGGAGAAATAAGGAAAAAAATCAATAATAAATAGGATAATCTGACATTCTAGAAGGACTGCAAAAGGCACAAGATACGTTTTAATGATAAGCAACCTAGGAGCAAAAAAATACAGAATGAAAGCACTAGTAAAGAAAAATTAAATGTTAAAGCATGCAAGAGGAAATTAAAAAAAAAACCCCAAAACAAAATAGAGATACATTGTGAAGATTGAAAGGATATTCTTTTTATCTTTTGTTGTAAATGGTGGGGAAATTTCATAGAATCATAGAACAGCCCTGGTTGGAAAGGACCTCAAAAGATGATCTGGTCCAATCTTGCATGGGAAAGAAAGCCTAGAAGAAATTATCTAGCACTCTCTCTAATTGCTTCTTGAAAACCTGGAAACAGACATCTAAGAAGAAGGAAGACTATCTGAGAAGATCCAGGTCAAGTGTATCATAGTTAAAGAATTTTATGATCTCTCAAATACATGACAAGCAAGAAAAAAAAAATTCATTGTTCCCTGGAATCACTGAGCAAACCTGAAAAGTACTTCACTGTTTATTGTCCTGTCCAAGAAATAAAAGCCTTCCTAGGCCTCATGAAACATACAGTTCAGTCTGGTAAGAGGCAATACTGCCTATTTAGGCTGACTCTTTGGAGGACATACAATGATGTCATACCACCAGAAAATCACAACAACTTTCAAGGAGTAAAATTTATTTATTCCAATCTCTTCAAATGGAAACCTTGTCAGAAAAAGAAAACTATTAGAGAAATCTCTTTGTAGATCTTTCACTTAACTTGAACAACATGCTTTTAGAAACTCAGTTGGAAAATTATTAAGATATTATAAATTACTCTGCATTTAGTATATATTTTCACATTTAAATACACTGTTTTAGAAAAAGAGAGAGGAAGGAAACTAAAAACATGAAGGTTTAAGATAGATACACATTCAAGAAAAAGTCCAGGTTGGAAACATGGAGAAAGAAATGGAAAAGGATTTATCTCGCTTCCTCAGCGAAAATCTGCTGATACCAACTTCTATTCATAGCGCCATCACACACACTTTTTTACTGATTAATTTGTATAGTAGAATGATAGACATTTCTCCTCCACACACACTTCTGTCAGTGACAATGATTCTCTATGAATATGAAATCATATGCAGCAGGATGTGATTATGAGTTGCCAGGTTTGATTTGTGGAACACATCACATTTGCATATGCTAAATAATACCTTGAGATGTAAATAAAAGAGGAAAAAAAAGTCCTGTTTAGGTACTCATAAGAGTTATTTTAATAAGTGAATGTCAATTTTCTGTGTATTTGTTGGCTCTTTCATCACATTTTAATTCCTTTAAAGTTTGAAAGCGTTAGGTATCTATATCTGTCTTACACAGTTCTACAGAGAAAACAGTAAATTGTTGGCCAGCCTCTGTTCTAGTTGAGGATAACTTGTCTTTTGGCCTCAAAATCCTAGAAAGACCAGCACTTTCTGTTCCAGCAACAAAGAACTGTCAATAATTGCTCACAATGGTGGTAAGTGAGAATTGAGTGCAAAGTGAGGACGAGACAGGTAGGATGGGGGTAGGAAGGGTATAGACAGAGTGGATACAGGTGTATGACCACAATTTAATTGCTGTGTTTTAAGGGGTTATCCTGGTGCATGGATAAGATTCATCCCTAACTGAAAAAAGAAATACCAAGGCTTACTGAATATCAGAAGATATTTCAGTCACAGTACTTGTCCTCCTTCTTTTCAGGGATGCAATATTTCTCTTTTTTTCAGAGGACTGATTTCTATTTTTTGTTGTGCTTGTGCTCTTCCTAGTTTCAGTTAAATATCTGCCATGAGTGGGTGGTTGTCAGTGCGCATGTTACACCAGGAATTCTTCTTGCTTCATGTCAGGAATGCTTCTTGCTTCATGAGTGAGAGGAGTAAAGAAAAAACTCCCACTGACACACATTTTTTCAGCCTGTTTAAATAGACTTAGCAATACCAAAGAAAAGATAATAATCTGGACACCCATAGACCAAGGATCTACCCACATCAACATCCACACAGAGAAAGAAGAAGTTATCCCCCTCTGCCACCACATTTCCTAAAGTTCAGAGAGCCCATTTTCTCTGTCCAAAGACCATGTTGAAAGAACAACCTATTTTGGTGAAGGCAGCCCCACTAGGAGTGGAATCATCTGGGATACGCAATGATCCTACTATTTCCACAGTAATTCGGCAGAAGAAATTTATATTTGCCTCAAAGCTGTTCCATGCTGGTTGAAGTCTGTATGAACAAGGACCATCTTGACTGCAAAACAATTCTTAAGTCAAGAAGTCCAGCAAAGCTGAACATCTTTTGGGAGCCTCTGTAAACGTTTTTGTCTGTTGTCTGTGGCCTGAATCCTTGGTCAGTTTTAAAAGAAAGAGGCAAATTTTACTTTTCAGGAAAATAAAGGGGAAATTTAACATGGGAAAGTCGTATTCCTGATTCTCATGGAATTTTCCTGAAAATAAATACTTAGAACCTTGAAGACATTTTGAACATGAACTATTGGCATCATATTCAGTGGCTAATTACTTATTTTTATGAATTTTCTGTGACAGCATGGATATATGTCCCACTTCTATGCGTCCAAAACTTCCATTGTGTTCAACGATGCCAAAACAGCCATATCAGGAAGAGAGCAAATCCTTTAATATCATTGTTACAATGTCATCACGATATGAAAGAAGGTGGAAAAATGTCAAAAGAGGTTCTTATAGACTGTATTCAGCTGCCATTGTATCATAATTAACATCTCCATCAAAATGATGGATCTCATGAGATCCTGTTACAGACCGTTCTGGGAATGGAACAAGCATTTTCTATTGCTTCTTTCTCATTCCAGGCACCACAAAGCAGTTTACAGCTAAGCTGTTATAGCCGTGGAATGTTGTGAGTTGTATTTTTTTATTTTGCTTTGAAAGCAGCAATGCAAGTGCCAAGGACAGAAAGGAAATCTTGATGTGATATGATGTGTAAAGCATGGCGTATCAAAGGGAACTGAAATGTGTGCCAAGCTACAAGTAAGTGAATAAGTACATCACCCAATACTTTGACAACTGTGTATTGCAATGACAAACATCTAATTTTAACTCTACCAATGAATTACATCAACTAGGACTGATAGCACGCTAATTAGAATAATTTCACTTAGCTCAGCTGTGGAATGCCGTGCCAAAGGGTTTGAGACACTAGAAGTTTACATGCTCTGAAGCAGCCAATGGTCAAGTTCATTGAATAGAAATCTTTGGAGGATTCTTAGATACACAGAAACAACAGATCACTCAGGGAGTTCCTGAGCCTCTAATAATGAGTATCTGGGATAGTACTAAGAACAAATGTAGTTTATAAAACTTTTATTCTGCCTTTCCTTTAAGCATCTCCTTCTGGTTATTGTTGAAGACTGTGAACTAGGTGAACCTTTGGTTTGCCCTAGTACGACTGCACTTTTTGTTCCTCATCTAATCTGAGGTAGTGTGATACTGTGATAGTGACACTAGTGTTAAGAAACGATCTCCACACTATGTAGAAGTTGAATAAAAATTTCCTTATGCATTGCTGTTACCATGCTGCTGAGGATAAATCAAATAGATAGAACCTAGTAACACCTACTGTCTTAGATTATTTGCAGAGAAATAAAGTTGACCCTCCTCCCAAAGAGTTTACATGGGAGAAAATAGGCAATTGCACCCAAAAATCGGGGCATGTGCAAAAATAAAAACAGCAGCAGAAAGCCCAATACGCAGTGTTTTTTAGTGCTACAACAGCTTAATCACTTTTAAGACTCTTTTTTAGCTGTAAAAGAAACAAGAAGTATTTGGGATCTCCATAATATATTAGATGGCAGACATTATGGGGAGACTGCATGGAAGGAAACACGGAAGTTCTTTTAGAATTCAATAACTAGGAGGTGAAATCCATCATAATTGATTAGTTAAATGTGAAAGTCAACATTTCAGTAATTAATAGGCTCTAATATGCAGAGATCTGATCAGTCAAACACCACCGTTAATGGATTGTATGTAAAGTTCTTACCGAATTCACTTATGAAAGACTTATGGTCTCTATGAATTACATTATTGCTAATCAACAGATTAATCAACAGATCTTGCAGTACAACAGATTCATCCATCTAATTGTCCATCAAACGTGAAAGGTAAGGGGTTTCCTACAGTCGCTCTTACCTCAGTCTATGAGTTGCCCCTTTTAAAGCATTTAATGGAACTCAATTAATCTAGTTTTAATACTCTGAAAGGTGGTTATCTACTCTAAACTTAGGCTATTTCTACACAGTAAGTGAAAGGTGATAACTGTTTCCAAAGGCAGAATCACCTTCACTGTCTCTGCTACAAGTTAAATGAGAAAAATTCCAACCATAGATTAGTTTACTAAAATGTGATCTTTACTTACTTAAATTAAATTAAATTCAAGGAATTTTGTTTATTTAGTAGTTCAGTAGGCTTTCCTCATTTTGAATTTTTTCAGGTACATGATTATACAATTTGTCACTCAAAATACAGTACTCTCAATCTCTCGCCTTATAAAAGTCACAGAGCAGAAAAATCGATGAAGGGAATTTTGCAAACAAAGTTCTAGTAAGCAGAATACACCAATATGTATCCTAAAAGAAATTTTTTGAGTTTTGAAACATTTTGAGGTAGTTCTTGCCTTATAAATGGTTCCTTAAAAACATGTTTTCCTGTGTGGTATTCACAGAATCATAGATTAAATCTTATACATCTCTGAGGACATTTACAAAAATTAAAAATTAAATAAGAAAAATAAGCCTATGTCTTCTCTTTGCTTTGTTTTGTGTATTAAAATATTAAATATATTATTAAGGTTATCTTAAATATTTTACTACATGCTGTTTGATTGTAACAAAATAGATTAATTTCGATAGCTGAAATATGCATTGTAACTAACGTTATGTAACCACCTGTGTGCCCTATTTTGTGTTTTAGAATTTAAGAAACAGACAGTGTAACCCACTGTCTTTCTGCTCTTCCAGTTTTTTCTACATGAATTTTATTAAAGAGCCTCTAAGCAACTCTCTACAAAACTAAAATACATCACTAAGAGTGGCAGCAGTTACAGAATATGGAATTGAATAGACACATGATATTTAGAAAGGTGAGGTAATATTCACTTTGTAGAAGGCAAAATTTGTTTTCACACCAGACACTTCAGAATTTTGTTCCAGAGCTGATTCTGAACATTTGCCAGGGCACATTCAGCTTAACTTATCCTGGTTTTAGCTGCAGCAACTTTGAACTATCTACATTAGAGTTTAATCTAGCCTATTACTTTGAATAAATGTTTTGTTCTGGGTTGTATCCAGTGCAATGGTTCCAAGTACAACTGAAACTTTTAATCCACTTTGTCTTGTCTTCTTTCACCCACCTGAGCGTGTATTACTCAGCAGTATGTTTGCTGCTTATTTTCCATCTGCTTTTTACACACACTGCATACAGATTGGCTGCATTTCACAGGATCCACCCATGCTCATGGGATAAGGAGAGGAGCACAGGTTTGAGACACCTTCTGCCTGGATAAGCATCTGTGGTGTGACATGAGCAGTTACTGGGTTGACCAGCTGCAGCAAAAGGATTTAGAGGACAGTGACGGTGCCTAACTGTCACTGACGCTGAGATCCATGTTAATATCTTTGGAGATACAGATCCAGGTTCTTAAATCAGAACTGGTTTTTGCTAAGACACGTCTTTTCTTTATCTTTTTCCTGTTACTGCTCTAAATTCCTTTGCTTGATCCTTTTCAGTCAGTGGAGAGAGGGCTGTCCTGGAATGGCACTTCGGAACATTAGTAAAAGGAATGAAAGCATGCAGAACATTTTATTATTTGGAATATCATGATATAGGACTATATATAACATGCAGTCACTTTTCAGTCTTGCTACACATCACTTGCAGGCAGGGCATCTGCTGAATTGGGTATTGCTACTTTGGTGGTATACTTGAGCAAGTATAAACATAAATGACATATTTGATTTTATATTAAAAATTACAGGGGTTTGTCTCATGCATTTGGTTCTCTGGGAAGGCATGTAAGTCAGAGATTCAGATCCAAAAATTTTGAACTGCTGGCGTGCTGCAGGAGGAAAAGCAACAAGACAGAAAGTGTAATGTAGACATTTACCTGAAATGCTCAGATGATGCCATCTCTAACACTGGTACTGGAGAGCAAAGGGTTTATGTACTACAGGGAAGGACCATTGGAGAGGTCAGAAAACAGTAACTTCATTCATTACTGTGAACAAAAAGAAAACCAAACAAACAAAACCCTCAGCGACACATATAAAAAACTAACATATCCAAGCATTACCTCAAAATTGAATGGAGATTTAAAGTATTTTGTTAAAGAAAACTTAATTGCCCCAACTTAATTGTATAATGCGCCTGGTTATTTGGATGCTAGGCAGATTCATAGAGACAGAAGTCAACCTGAATGCTAGATACAAGCAGGGTTGAGGTAGGATCCACAGATTCCACACAACTGGCTTTCAGCTGGAATAACTGAGCTCACTTCAGCCTTTTATCAGCAACTCTGTGCTGTGGTATAAAGATACAGAGGGACATTCACAGTACAATGAAATTCACACTTAATAGTAAGTAATAATCATTCCCAATATACAATGGAATCCCAAATCTGCAATTTTCCTATAAAAATATTATCCCTATTTTAAAATGAGCTAGAGAATGTGTGTACAGTACACACTAGAGTTTAGATTAGAACACACCTAGGGGCACATTCTACTTTTGATGATGCGTGTAATTACTATATCATAATGATAATGTGAGTTACATGCTTATTTTAAGTCAAGTCCTTCTTCCACTGACATCAGTAGGAGCTTAATCACACCCTCAGCAGAAAAAAACGTGTCCTTAAAATGAAGATCAGTGATTTAAAAATCAAGCTTTAGAAAATGTTCTATTATATGAAAATACAGATATTACTAAGTACCTTTAGTGAGAAGCTTCACATTATAACTCTACAAATCTGTATGCCTCTGCCATGCCATGAATGAAAATGATCAACATCAAACATTGCATACATGCGGCTCTATGCTACAGAGTTTACATATGTAAGTTTGATTTATGTTACTCAAAATGTTTAGAGTTCAGGTTAAAAATATAACTGTGGTGAATGTACATATTATATAGAGAGAAACATAGAAATAAAAAAAAATCGAGAGAAAGCAATCCTAGAAGCGAAAGAGATTATTATGACTGCTACATTATGGATGTTTATTTTTGCTCATATGTGGAGACTGTGAGAAAAATCTGCTGAAAAACAATGCTTTTCTATTTATTTCACAAATTTTTTAACTGTAAAAGATTAAATGCCTTGCTCAATATTCCTAAATTGTATGCATGTAACTCAGGCCAATGTTCGTGTCAGATAGCTAAATAGCCAGTGATATTCTCACCTATGTTCACCCAGTCTGAGTAAGAGAAACATGATCTGGGAAAACAACATCATGAATGAATCAATACTAACAACACCGACCTCATAAAAGACTGTGTTGGATTGAAACTGGCTGGCTGCCAAGTGCCCACCCAGCCACTCTCTCACTTATCCTTCTAAACAGGACAGGGAGGGGGAAAAACAATGAAAATCTTATGGGTCAAGATGAGGACAGGGAGATCATTCAGTAGTTACCATAATGGGCAAAACAGATTGGACATGGGGAAATTAATTTAATGTGTTGCCAATTAATAACAGAGTAGGATAGTGAGAAATCAAAACAAAGCTACCTCCTCCCCCTGACTGGCACACGGGATGGGGAATGTGGGTTGAAGTCAGTTCATAACACTTCATCTCTGCTACTCCTTTGTCTTCTTGCTCTTCCCTTGCTCCAGCTTGAGGTCCTTCCCATGGGATACATTTCTTCATTAACTTCTGCAACATCAGTCCTTCTCATGGGCCACAGTTCTTCAAGACCTGCACCAGCATGGGTACTCTCTGTGGTATGCAATCCCTCAGGAATTATCTGCTCCAGCGTGGGTCCTCAGTAAGCCACAACTCCTGCCAGAAAAACTGTTCCAGCACGGGCTCTGCTCCACAGGCTGCGGCTTCCTTCAGGGCATCTCTTCCTGCTGCAGTGTGGGGTCCTCCATGGGCTCTTTGAGGACAGCCTGCATCACCATGGTCTTCTCCACAGATAGCAGGGGAATCTCTGCTCTAGCACCTGGAACACCTACTCTCACTCCCTCTTCACAGACCTTAGTGTCTTCAGGGTTGTTTGTCTCACACATTCTCATTCACCTCACAGCTGCTGTACCTAATTTTTTACCCTGTCTTGAATACGTTATCACAAAGTCATCACCAGTGCCGCTGATGGACTTGGTTTTGGGCAGTGGTGGGTCTGTTTTGGAGCTGGCTGGAACTGACTCTGCCCAACATGGGAGCAGCTCCTGACCTATTCTCACAGAAGCCAACTCTGCAGCTCCCTGCCCCCTCCCCTGGCTACACATACCTTACCACTAAAACACAATACGATGCCTGCTTTAGATCTAAAAGGACCCATAAAAGATGTTTAGATTGTAAACTGGGCTGCAAACATTGGCACTTCCCAGTGAAAGACCTTTTTCTGAGTTTAGATCTTAACCAAATATTTACGGTCTGGACCAAAATTTTCTCATCCAGACAATCTGCCTCATGCTAAGAATTACTTTCTAAATATCAGCTGGAATGTTACCAACAATTCCAAAAGAAAAGTAAAAGAAAGTGTATCAAATTGTTATAGTTTTCTGGTTTCTTCCCCTCCCCCCCACCCCCACTCCCCTGAGAAAATCTAGATCCTTTAGCACCTTAGTACTTTGAAGCAAGTTCCTGCTGTGTTAGAGTGATCTGTACTTGAAGAAGGCATCTTCTGTTGTCCCTATGAAAAGCCTCTTAATCCAGCCAATGCAAGAGTTAGAAAATCATAGGAAATGTATTATTTTTGACAGCAAATGAGTGATTAACTCTAGCCTCAGTGATTCTCTTGAGTTTCTAGTTCTATGCTTGAAGCATCCTACCTCCGTAAGAAGGGAGGCAGCAGACTGAAGTCCAGGACTAAGCCATACCCGAGACTAATTCTGTGGAAAACATCTAATAACTTTACAGGATATAACAAAAACAAAAATGGGCAAGGAATATATTCAGAGAGACAACAATGGTGGAAAGGAGAAATAGTGGAAGGAGAGTGAATTACAGTGGGTTGATGGAGCCTTATACTGGAGCCAGGAACTTATCTAATTGTGGCTTGATCTTTGGAGGCTGGGTGGGGATGATATGGAATGGCAGAAAAGCACTGGGTGAGATGAGGGAGTGAACACACAGAGAACACACCTTAGAGGTGAATCTAGTACTGGGAAATAGCTGTAGGAAAGGGGAGAAGGGTCCCCCTTTATTGCAGTATTATTGTCGTAAATACCATGACAGCAGTATACACTGTATCTCCCTTCCATGACTCAAAGTAACTTAACAAAAAAAACAAACAAAAAAGTCCTGTGATCTCTAGCATACCATGGAGGTCCCTCTCTTCACCTTTATTCACGAAACCAGCAAAAAGGTAATTTTTCCCCCCTTCAGACTAAAAGTTTATCGTTTTTCCTAGTTTGAATTTATGCCTTATAGGCCCCTTGAGCCCTCTCAGGTCCGTAGAGAGATAATATTCACATACATCCTGATCTTTAACAAATGGTCCTGTCTGCCTGGTGATGTTTTCTGATAAATCCTTTCCCTCTATGACTACTTCTTAATGTATCCTAAAGATTGATTTGATTTTGTTTCATGATGCTCCTAACACCCTCTTTATAACAACTTGTATAGATTCCTTCAAGCAAACATGGATTAAGGAAGGTGTCACCTGGCATGCCAATCGCTTCCCAATGTCTAGTACTTAAAAACAGAAGGCAGCACTGTGTTACTAATAGGTAATCTCTTTCCTGCTTTCTCTCACTCACAAACATACATACATAATGTTATTTCTAATAATTGCTTCACAGCCATCTGTTATAGATCAGAAATGATAATAATTACAGAAACACAGCATGAGGTTGCCCTTGACATTTCATCTCTTCTTGACACTTCACGAAGCTATAGTACAGCAGCCTGAAAAGCATTCCCATTCTGATTTTTCAGAGTGATGAGAGCTTCAAACTGAGTGCTGAGCCCTTACTGGCAGCCCAGTCAGACAGACTGACCGACATATGTGCACAAATCCACAACATAAAGAAGTATTTTCCACTTTTCTAAATGCTTAGTAAAATTATTAGAAAAATGCTGAGAAAATTACATCTAATATCAGAGAGTGGGCCTTCCGTACTGGTGGTGATCATGGGTCAGGTTGTAACCAGGCTGTTCAGAGAGTTGTGTGAGAGATGAAAAGGAATGAGAAGAATCTGTGAAACCACAAGTATCCCACCTGGGATTGACGACACCAGAAGGGGCATTTCTTCCTTTGTCCTGTCTCTCCTTCCCAAACTTGAAGCATCTAAAAGGTGTCTACAAACTTTATTTCACCAATGTGTGTTAAGTAGCTGTGGCATTGAAGGCATCAACCTTCATATGATCTCCTTTTGAAGGATACAGATTTATAACAGTCCCAGTGCCATCAAAACAGATCCTGACCTAAGTGCTCCCTGGACAAACAGTCCTTATATGTTGAGACACTCATCTTCCCTTTCTGAAGGAACTGGAGGCTGATAACATCTTGGTATGTAGGCAAAACTGACACATGGATACGCAAACATAGCAAATTTACAGTAGTAAGTAAAAATCTTACTGTATCTGATTCAAAACAGCATAACCGGTGCCTATCTGGAGGAGGATCCACTCTCTGAATCATGACTATTCACAGGCAATGTAGGAGCAAACCCACTTGACAGGAGGAGGATGCCATTTTTACTGTGACAAATTTTGCTCACACATGATAAAAGCAGAGGGAAAGCCTGTATGAGATGGGGAAGATTCAGTCAAATGTGGCATTTATTCCTCACTTGCTGAAAGTTGGGGCTGTGTCCTTCACAAGCCGTTGCCATTAAACATCTACGCCTTTTTCATGACTGCTGTTGCTAGTATCACTTGCCTTCACATACATTTAGTTGCACCAAAGAGAGATACTTACTTATTGCTTTGTCCTTTTCTTCAAAAGCCTATCAAGTTAGGACAAGAGGGCCTCAAGTAATGCCAGGGGAGGTTTTAACCTGATAATGGAAAAAAATTCTTCACTGAAACAGTTATCAAGCACTGGAACAGCTTGCCCAGGGAAGTGGTTGAGTCACTAACCCTAGAAGTATTTTAAGATGTGTAGATATTGCACTTAGGGAAATGATTTTAGTGGTGGACTTAGCAGTGTTAGATTAACAGTTGGACTCAATGATCTTCAAGGTCTTTTCCAACCTGAATGGGATGCATGGCCTGGCACTGAAAGAAGAACAGACAGAGTCCTCCTCAGATGTCGGCCATTGAAGAAGAGAGCAAGAGGGGGCAAGACCCTCAGCTTTATACCAAGTATGATGTCTATGGGATGGAACATCTTGTTGGTCAGTTCAGGGTCACCTGTCCTGTCTGCTCCTTCCTGCAGGGGCAGCCTCTAACTCACTGCACCCCCAACATGGTACACAGGATTTAGCAGTGACCTTGGTCTGCACAGGAACAAGTACAAACAAGAACCTTTCTGCAGACCAGTCCCTGGTAGTGACTGTAAACATCAAGCATTATCACTTCTAGAAGCAGACACTGCAAAAATATGTCGTTAACTTCAGAAAGTGCAGTTAGTTAGAAGAGATTGAGATGAGAAGTAAAATTACAGAACAGAATTAGTTCTGTTCAAACTCAAACCAGGATAAAATGTTTCAAAGACAGGTACAGCTCCCCCTCTATCCTGCTTGTTAAGGAAGAACCCAACTTGATCCCAGTCCTCATTCCCATAGCATTCCTTACCAGGACTACAAATTTCCAGGTATGTTCTAAGTATTCTCTTTCCATTCAAACCGTAGTACTTCGGGGGTTTTTTGGTTTGTTTGTTTGGGTTTTTTTTTGTACTTTTGTGGTTTGTTTTTTTTTTTAATATTGATGCATGTAAACCAAAAAGTTCCAGTGTCATCCTGGTATAAACTGTCTCTTACATACTGTGAATTGCTATAAAAACAGAGGTGGGATTAAAGTTATTGCCACAGGCGCCAAAGATATAAAAGGCAGAATGAGAAGATCAAGCTTGTTAGCACTGGCACTTACCAGTCTTTACTTCTCACTCTGTATATATATGTCCTTATACCCCCACAAAAGTGTCCATCATCAGGATAAGGTGCTAGCTCACGAAAGACTCCATGTATGCCCACTCTACAACAAGAAAAGAAGTATTTAATTTTCTACATGACCTTTTTGGGTCTTGCCTATAACAGTACTTAATTAATATTTGGCCATATGCCTCTGTTCAAATGTTCAACTTACAGCTTTCCTCCTTTTGCCAGAATTATCAAACATAGTCACCACACATGCAAAAGTTCTCGAGAAGAAAAAAAATAAAAGCTCTTATCTTACAAACCTTCACTTTATAATGCAAATATAAATGTATGGCAGGAATGCATCAAAACCCGTACTTTAATACTGTCAGTTTGAAGCTCACTACCTTTTAATACAGCTTATTGTGACCAAGCTTTGTTGTGCTTTTAATCAAGCAGAAAATGATCGAGTCGGAGAAGTTTGGGGAAATTCAGCCACAAAACACGCTTAAGTTGAAAAAGCCTAATCACTGGATGCATATTTTGTTGCCAGGCGACACTTCAGTAAAGTGAGGCTGCAATCAAGGATGAAATGCTATTCTTGGAAGTAGTGCTGAGAAAAGCATCACAGCCCAGAAAGACCTTGCAGTGTCAGAGGAAGTACGTTAATACTTGATGTTCTTCTCTGTTGTTACGCAAGCACCATCGTCAGAAGTATTTAGGCATTTGCTTTTTTTAGGACTGATTGTAAAGACAAGACCAGGGTTCTATTCCTTTTTCCAACTGGATGCAATGGTGGTAATGGCAGGATGAGAGTTTGGGGGTAAAACCTCTAGAACATAGGTGATCAATTACAGCCAATGTAATGAATATGGCAAGGATAAGTCTGATGTAGACTTCCCTCCAGCTGGAGACAGTGACATTTTTTGATAATTTCTCTCTAATTTCCAATTTCATTTTTTCAGCAGAGAAAAAAACCAAAATCATCCTCACCCAAAATAGTCATTGTTTTCTACTGCTGTAGAAAGTCACTGGCTGACCTCAACAAGATGTCCACCACGGGTCTTTAATCTCTGTAGTGTTAAAAGAAACCTCCCCAAGCAGAGATTACTATTACCAAATACTGTTCCTACTGTGTCAAACAATAGGAAAAGAAATGGCTTCTTGTCTTTCTGCCAAGGCAGAGGCCAGGAGAGTATTAGGATGGCACAAAGAGAATAACTAAAAGTGAAGAAACCGGAAAGAATTAACAAAACATCTTTGTAGGGGTAGACAAGGAATATTGAGGTTTTCAGGATAGTAGACAAAACCCTGTAGTTCAGTGTATACGCTATTGCTATTGCTTGTCAGTGGTCAGAAGCTTTAAACTAACTAATCAGGGCCTGAGCACGGAAGACTATTCAACTTGTATGTATGAACTTGTTTTTCACTGCTTGCTTTTACTTTGTTTAGCTGTAACAGCAATTTTTCCAATGACCGGAAGATCATTTCTGCCTACTGAGTTTTATGTGTGTTTTAACATAATTCTTAGAGAACAGTAGCAAGTAGTTGCTCTGTGTATCACTCCAACAATGCACCTGTGTATGTATGACAGATTCACTGCAGAGGAGTACCAGCATGGCCAGAGAGCAGAGGGCCCCAAAGGCAGGGTCATAGGATATGGTCTATAGGAGAACAGATATGGTATATTAGAAAGGGAGCACGAGATGCTGGAGACCTAAGCCTATAAACTATTCACTGTTTTTTAGGTAAAGAAATTGGGAACTCAGAGAAGCCAGTTTTAGGGTGTGAGCCAGATGCTCACCAAAGCTGTTCTCTCAGTCCCTCTCCTCAACAGAACAGGAGGAGGGAAAAAGTATCTTGTGGATCTAGGTAAGGACAGGGAGATAACTCAGCAGTTACCAGCATGGGCAAAAGTCTTGACTCAGGGAAATGTAATTTATTACCAATCAAAATCAGAGAAGGATAATGAGAAATAAAACCAAATTTTAAAACACTTTCCCTCATGCCTCCGTTTATCCCAGGTTTAACTTAACTTCCGATTTCTCTCCTCATTCCAAGCAGCACAGGGGGATGGGGAATGTGGGTTGCTGTCAGTTCATAACACGTCATCTCTGCTGTTCCTTTGACCTCACGTTCTTCCCCTGCTCCGACATAGAGTCCTTCCCATGCAACACAGTCCTCTATGAACCTCTCCAACATGAGTCTTTCCCACAGGCTTCAGTTGTTCACAATCTGCTCCAGTGTGGGTCCTTTCCACAGTACTCAGACCTTCAGGAACATACTCCTTCAGTTTGGGTTCCCCACAGGATCACAAGTCCTGCCAGCAAACCTGCTCCAGTGTGAGCTTCTCTCTCCATGGGTCCATGGGTCTTGCCAGGAATCTGCTCCAGCACGGGCTCTCCACAGCGTCAAAGCCTCCTTCAGATGCGTCCACCAGCTCTGATGTGAGGTCCTTCACATGCTGCAGATGGATATCTGCTCCACCCATTAACCCCCATGGGCTGCAGGAGGACCAGGTGAGGCACACCATGGTCTTCACCACAGGCTGCAGAGGAATGTCTGCCCCGGTGCCTAAAGCACCTCTCCATCTTCCTTCTTCACTGATGTTTGCAGAGTTGTTTCTCTCACATGTTCTCACTTCTCTCTTTGGCTGCAGTTGCGCAGGCTTTTTTCCCCTGTCTTAAACACAACAGAGGCACTACCATCGTCGCTGATGGGCCCAGCCTTGGCCAGCAGCAGGTCCATCTTGGAGCTGGCTGGTATTGGCTCTATTGGATACAGGGGCAACTTCTAACAGGTTCTCACAAAACCCACCCTGGTAGCCTCCCCTGCTTCCAAAATCTTGCCACACAAACCTAATACACAATGTTTCAAAGAGAGCAAAGGAGGATGTAAGACACTCTGTACACTATAAATGTGGATACAATATGGAGCTGCAGACCAGTGAAGAAAGAGTCAAAGTCTAAAAGTGTAGCAGAAATAATAGTCTCCAGCAGACTCCAGAAAAGGGAAAAAGAACTGTATGACCACCATAGTCTTCCACCCTGTAAAGAACTTGGGACAGACCACTCGTTCTTATCCTCATCACTTGAGACTAATCCTCGGACCTCAAAGAACAGTGGAAGGGTCAGGATAACACCAGACAGAAAGGGATATGTGTTAGCAAGACCACATGCAATAAAAGTAACTGGTATTGTCGAGGGTTAGGGCTGGGCCAGCCACTAGACAAATGGCAGATGCTCTGTATTAACCCCTTTCCCTCCCCAAAGGTGAAGAGAAAGGGAGTAAGGAAGAGAGATTTATGTATGGATTGGAAATGACATCTAAAGCTGCTTTAATGGAAATAGTAACAGTAAAATGTTACATATATAAATATATACAAACCCAATATCAAACCCAATTCCCCCTGCTAGCAATCACATCACTGTCACCACTGGTGCTGTGAGCAGACACTGGAAGTCCCAGGCTGGACCCAGTAGCATATGAGAACTGGATTGAAGAGCTGGATTCTGGAAATGGGTTCAGGAATGCACAGATTGGGATCAAAAGGCAGAACAACAGCATCGTCCTTGGACACCTGCCATTGAAGGAGAGAGCTTGATACTTGTGATCACTCAGCTTTATGCTGAATATAACATATGTTGAGGTGTTTGGAGAAGGGCAAAAAAGCTGGTGAATGGTCTGGAGACCAAGTCTTATGAGAAGCAACTGAGGGGACTGGGGTTGTTTAGCCTGGAGAAAAGAAGACCTTACTGGTCTCTACAGGTACCTGAAAGGAACTTGTAGCGAGGTGGGTGTTGGTCTCTTCTCCCATGTGACAAGTACAGGACAAGAGGAAATGGCCTTAAGTTGGACCAGGGAAAATTTAGGTGGATATCAGGAAGAATTTCTTTACAGAGGGTGTTGTGAAGCATTGGAACTGCCCAGGGATGTGATGGAGTTAGCATCCCTGGAAGTGTTTAAAAGATGTGTAGATGTGTTGTTGAGGGACATGGTTTAGGGACCCTGGCAGTGCAGGGTGAATGGCTGGACTAGATGATCTTAAAGTTCTCTTCCAACCAGGTAATTCTATGATTCTATGTGGAATGAAATACCTTGTTGGTCAGTTTAGGATCACCTGTCTTGTCTGCTCCTCCCTGCAGGTGTGGAGTCTAACTTACTGCACCCCCAACATAGAACACAGGATTCAGCAGTAACCTTGGTCTTTCACAGGAGCAGATAGAAGCAAGATCTTTTCTGCAGACCAATCCCTGCTAGTAACTGTAAACATCAAGTGTTATCACTTCTGGAAGCAGACACTGTCTGCAAAAATATGCCGTTATCTTCAGAGAGAGTCTTAGCTGAAAAGTAAAATCACTGAACAGAATTAGTTCTGTTCTAACTCAAACCAGAACACGTATTTAGTCAGATTTTTCACCTTTTTCCTGTCATCTTCCTTCTTCCTTCTTTTTCCTTTCTTCCTTTTTTCTCTTCTTCTTTTTTCCGTTTCTGCAACTAATAGTTCTGAACAGTATTTCTTTGATCAAATTGTTTAAATTTCATTTGCATAGGAATGATCTCTTGGCTTCGCAAAGAGGTGCATTTACTTTTTACCCATAACAAGAATCTGACTGTAAGTAAGGCTGGCCAAACCTATAATTTGAAATTTCTTATTATGAAGTGAACTTGGCTGTTTAAACACTCCAACTTTCTAACAACATGTGTTCACACTGTTTTGGGTGGACTCATCCTAGCTTGGTTTTATGACTCCCAGTAACCCAGAACAACTTAGTACTTCAATATAATCCCAGAATTCCAGTCAAAATAGTATCTTTCTGCCATTCCTTTTCAGGTCTTAAAGTTTTCCCACATTGATTTTGCCTGTTTCAAAGACTTTATCATGTGTCAGGCAGTATATATTTTCTTTAAACGGGATTACTGCTTGTGCAACCTAAGTGATCTCTAGGCTCCCACGAGCTTCTGAGGATCAAGTAAGGTTCTCGTGAGCTGTTTAAAGGTCCTGAGAAGTGTCACTGCTCTAAGCCTGAGTAATTTAAAATCATGTGAACATATGTCAGTATGAACTCTAGATTAAAAGTATAAATCAGCCCTCAGTAGCTTTCTATTTACCTGCTTTATGTACTTACAGATGCATTTTTCAGGGGATTGGTTCTTTTCTGCATTTTTCAACCTACTGATGGATAGACTACATTACAAAAACCAGTTCTTTTTAGTACTTTTTAGAGCTGAACCATATGTCCTTCAAAGTAGATTACATTTATTGTAAATGTATTTGGATTTGTCTAGACATCTCTATCAGAGGAGTTAAAATCAAAAGGACTAGGATCAAAGAAACACAAAGGGGTATTAATTGTACTGGATGTAAAGGTTCACTGCTAAGCACTGCTATATACACAGTAAGTGTTTAACGCTTTCCTTCCTGGATTAGCATGCAGGACACTGTCTCTATCCAAGCCTATAAAAGAATAAATTCTCATCATGTCTTGGTGTACTCTTTCTCTTCAGAGGACTGCAGCACAGACATTTGAAATGGTAGGACATCTTGTAATCTGCCAGCATTGCATGGCTGACTGTTATTTTCAGGTTTTACTACACTCATTCCAATGTTGCTTTCAAAGACTCCACTGATGCTAATGTTCCCTGCCTCTAGATACAGATACACTATGCAACCTATCAACTCACTGGAACCTATTTTGTCAAACTGCACCCTAAGGAGGCAGTGAAGTTCAATCTAATAGCTTTTGGATGATATATACTGACCCCTATTCCTCCTTGAAGAAGCCATATTTATCAATAAATCAATCAGTTATGCTTTACAATGGACTATTTACACAACTTCAGTGTTGCTCAATAATGAATTTTAAATTACCTCAGTTAAAACTCAGTCATATGAAATGTAACTAAATGTACCTTAAATAATTTTACTGACAGATTTCAAATGAGTTAGAATTCATTCCAAAAGTAAGGAACAGTGAAAGAGAGAATCAGCATTGAGTCGCTGAGCTTATTTTGAGTCTCTGAGATCTCTTTGCTGGGACTATCCTGTCATGTAAAGAAGAAACAACACAATATCTAGTTAAATTTAAATTGTGGGTGATAAAAAGACTACAAAGCCAGTAAAAAATACATGAAATATCTAATTAAAATGAAAAAGAATTGTAAAGGGGTATTAACAAAAAAACAGGAGGTCAGGCCTGTATTAAGAAACCTAGGAAAAATATAGTTAATGTTTCAGTGTTCTGATGACTAATTTGCTCCACTTATAAACATGATTGAAATTGTTTATAAGCAAAATTTTTGTTAAAAGATGAAAACCCCAACAAAGAAAAACTCCAATAAATAGAGTAAAAACAGTGCTTGACGTATAAAACCTCACAGGCTTTTCTTCTCACTGTTGTGAGATTGATGGTTTTCCTTCCCTGAAGTAATTTTCATTCACTTATTAACACTTTTAACTCTCATTAGGCATCAAGGTTTGATTTAAGCCAATCTGACCTGTTGTTCATGTTGTTCCTGCTGGCTGCCTCACTGCTGTAGCTGCTACCTGCAGCTCATTGGGCTGTCACTGCTGCGTGAGCCACCCCAGCTGTTGCTTCTGCGCCCTCCCTGGTTCTGACTCACTCCACTTCTCATCCCACCAGCTCTGCCTCGTGCTGCTCCTCACTCCCTACCTATCCATCTAACTCCCACAGCTTTACTAACTCTTCTGTTTCAGCTCCGAGAAAAAATGCTAACAGAGTAACCTTGATAACAGAGGAGAATCTCTCAGCTCGCAGGAAATCCTTCAGCAGCTTCTGGCACCATTCACACCATGGAAGATGTTTGCATAATGTTTCTTGCTTTCCTGTTTTTGTTTTTTTGTTTTTTTTTTTTTTCCTAGGTGCTGGCTTTTGTATCTTGATGTTGGAAGCAATTGCCAGTGTTTAGGGCAAACAGCAACCCTAGGTATATTCATACAGTTAATTAGCCAAGATTTATATACGTTGCCTTACCATTTTTAAAAATTCTTAAACAAAAATCCCTCTCTTATTATCTTCTCCAGGTCTTTCTACCAGATGTCAACAGAACACCCCCTCCCTCAGCTGCACCCTGTGCTAGAGCAAGAGGAAAGGATGTGTTTCTGCATTAGACTTTAGCTGTCAGACTTCTACCAGAGACCCAATAAGCCAGAAAATCCACAAGAAATTCTGTTTTTATGAGAACTAAGTGTGCCATTTTGAGACAGTTAAGGCTCAATAAAAAAAGCATTACAGAAAGCAAATAAAACATTGTGATTTTATACAGAACAGAAACATACTGACCCTACTAAGCACAAAATGCTCCTTGAAGCTCCTTCTCCAGTTCTTAATATGTTTGGTGCATGGTTTAATATTTCTGACTTTTTTGATTCTTGTTACTCTCTAAGAACCACCCCGACTTGTGTTAAAACTGCTGCTGCCAAGAAAGGCTGCTAGTATGTCTTGGCTTCAGGCCTGTGGATTGAGGAGAACCATCCAAAATCAGAAGGAGATGGTGTCTTTTCGAAGGATACCTAAGCACGCCTGAGTGGCAGAAATGTCAGCACGGTGGGGAGGCACAGTGGCAGAGCCAGGAGAGAGCCTGTGGCAACAGCTCATCCTCACAGATCTCTAAGAGGAGCTGGGAGTTTACTTGAAGCAGAAGGCAAACAAAAAAGCAAGCCTCAAATGTGACACACTGAAAGAAAGATGCTTTCCCAGAGATGCAGAACGTACTTGGTGGAGTCTGTGCAACCAAGGAAGGATATGGGAAAACAAGACAGAAGGAAGGTACCTGTGTGCCAGGCAGAGGGTGGAGATTTCCTCTTAAAGACAGCAGGCAATTCATGCTCCACACAAAGTGAATCAGCTTCACTTGTCAAGAAACAGCACATTGCACGGTAACAGCTGCATGTTTTCATAAATAACACTGCCTGTTCATAAATAACAGAGTCTGCCTGTTCTTTTCTCCAACAGAAATGTATCCTAGGACAAGTTCATCCAAGGTACCTTGGACAAGGAAGGAAGAGAAGAAGATAAAAGTAGAATAAATTATGTCAAAATAAAAGTGAAAAAAAAAATTAGTATAATAAATAGAGAGAAAAAGAAGTTGCTACCAAGGAAAAGTATACCTTGTTTGATAGCTAGTTCTGTCCAGATATTTCATAATGTAAAGTCGTCAGTTACAACAGGTAAGTAAATTGTATTTTTACCCACTTAGAACACTAAATTTTCTAGGATGTGAAATTTCAGTTGAGAGTTACCAAATCAGATTCTTTCAGGATTTCTATGGGACAAGTCGAAAACCTTTGAAACAATAAAAGCTATTTGAATCAACAATTTACCGACAAATATTGTTTTTTCTCAGTTTTGTAAAAACAAATCCAAAACTCTCTCTTAAGAAAGTTCAGAAACTTTCTAAACCACTAAATTGAAGTGGCAGATTCCAGAATTTGAAAAGAAAGAAGAGCGTTTAAAATTAACCTGAGTACTCAGCTTTATTTGTACCGAATCAAGGTAGGGGGGCACTCATGCAATGGAAATGTTTGTTAGTAGTTAAGGGTAGACTTCATTTGTCTTAATTTAGGCACCTGAATGTTTGACATCTAATTCTAGGGTAGTTTCTGGAGGGTGTCCTCATCAATGGACAAAGTTAGACAATTTCTGAGAAAAAGACAACTGAAAATACTTAAGAAATTGATGGACTTCTTTCATTTTACTGACCACAGAGGGATTGTATAATGATTACGTGAGGCATAGATTACCTAAACTTTACATCAAAACATTATACAAACTGAAATCCACACTTCATATTTCATTAACTCAGACTTTCTTTCAAGAAGAAACCCAAATATAAATACACAGCATGTAAAACAGAATTATGGAAAATCTTCCACTGTCTTGTTATTGAGCCAGCATTTTTGCAGACTTTTTACACATTTTTTCCCACAGCAATGCTGCAAAGAACAGACAATTTGGCTTCTACTTCTCTCTTCATATCCCAGCTGACTCTCTGTAGTGACCTCTGTAGAATTTGTTCATTTTGTTTAATTATGGTTTGATTTACAGAGTATATTTCTGTGGCCCAGTAAAAGAATCCCTCAGAAAACTACAAAAATGAAAAGAAGTCTCAGTTGTACTGCAATCATAGGCTTTTCTTGCTGGAAATCAAATATATAGAATAACTGGGATGTGATTCTGCACTAAGAAATGTGCTTGGCTTTGCACAAACTAATACATGTATGTTGCACACATACATGCGTCAAAGACCGTGTTGGTTGCAATTCAAAGTGCATAAGATTATGGAATCAATTTTGGGGGGGAAAGGATTTCTTTTTGTATGTGAAAAGTGTCTGAAAGTTAATTTGATTTTTCTGATTGCTGAAGTTTTTTCCACTTTTCCAGAAAATTCTCAAGTATCTTTTAAATTCCACAAAAACACAGAGATCCAAAGGTCTGGCAATTAGCAGACCTTAGTCCTCTTTTCTATATTCATTTTTAACCATGATTGAATAATTCTCTTCATTTGCTTTGCGATGAGTTTGACACTACAACTATTGATTTAGTTATTCATTGAAGTGTATGCTGAATATTTGCATATTGAACAGTTTTTCACTCTTCACAGCAAACACCACTAAGAGGAGAATGTCATTTTTGTATCTAAGATAAAAATATTAAAGAAAACTAAGGACATTTAGCAAACAGATGATGGGACAGATTCATTACACTGGTGTTTGAATGTACATGCCAAGAGATCATGCTTTGTGAGTACACACTAATTTTAGAATATTCTTGCAGATTGAGCTAGAAGATTCTCTGAAGCTACACAAGCCTATTTATGTATGTACTCCATACTGGGGAGTTTCTCCATAGTAGTCTTGGGAGGCTGGAAACTGATAATGGTAGTTGTCGTGCTCCAACTATAAATCCTTTCCATTTGCCTATGACGGGAATAGTTGGGTAGTAAGCATTTGAAATGAAGGAAGAACATTTAGCTAGATTTTAATACCATTTTTAATACCATTTTCCAACTATCTGCCTATAGTTGTAATCCTAAAAACAAGGAATAGATACGTAAATTAGAAAGAAGGGAAAATAATTATATCTACAGTTCCCAAACTCTCTTAATCCTTTTTTTTTCTCCTGATAATGGCATATACTTGTAGTAATTGGAGACTAGGCAAAATGAAACTTAATAAGCATTTTTTTGCCTAACATTTATCAAAAGAACTACCTGTTTTATATACTTATAATTTTCTTTTTCATAGCACTATTATCATGCAAGATTCTAAGTTTTTAAAATCTGCATGTTTTGAAAGACTAAAGAGAAATATTTTCTGGTTTCAGTATTCAAGATACTATTATAGAAGTTCTGTAACTGTAGAAATGTCTGTCCCAGCATACATGAGACAGAATAAAGGAGGAGGAATCTGTGCCAAAAGATGGATCTCAAAGTCTTTCTATTTTTACTATCTGATTTGCATTGTGTTGACATTTTACTAACCAAAATAACACAGAAACAGCAGAGCTCACCAGTCCTACTTTACAAAAACGTTCCTGGCTTAATAAATCCTTCAAAAATGAAAGTTCAGTATTCTCAACAGATTATTTCTGACCCCACTGGATTCTTCTAAAGTCCTCTAGTCTTCAGTGAACCTGAATTGCATTTCATCTGAAAATCACAGATACATGGGTACAGCTTGACAGTTCCTGCATGGGTTTTCTGCTGCATGCTCTTGCTTTTGCTTAGACTCCAAAGACAGGGTTCAGCTCTGGTGTCATTCATAATGAGACAAATGCCTGCCTGCTGATGTCAACAAGCCAGAGGCAGACAGAAGACACCTGGTAAAAAATGGTAGTGCATTCTGATCAAATCATTCACCCATGACAAAAATTTCTGTGTTAATTTAAAGATACAAACTAATTTTTCTGTCTTATATGTGTAGGCAGAATGTATATATGTATATATGTATATAATTTATAGATAATAGCATTTATATATAATGCATATATTTGGGACCTGAAATCAGCTATAGAATCACATTATCATTAATATTCTTGTATGAAATAGTAGTTGAAAATTATCAATAGCACAACTAATGGAACATACTTTGAAAAATGAAATGTTAGTTTCTGCTTTTTCCTTCTGTAATTCTCAATATGATCATTTTTAGTTTACTACTACCTTAACAAAAGTTAAAATAGAACAATATCAAAACCAGCAATAGATAATTTTTAAAAAAGAAATCAGCAGGGAATTTTGTGATTCCAAGAACTGATTCTCCTTTTTTTTTTTAATTTTTACTTTATACAAAGTCTGATATCCACATTTACATTTAAAAAATAATTCACGTGTAGATACATGAGTATGGAAAGACCTACTGTAGGCTAAACCACAAATTTTTGAATTATCAGCCAGAACCTAGAAAGCAATAGAAAATGTAATACTTCGTTCCTCGTTCCTGTGAATAAAATAACTTTCTAGCAAAACCACTGGATACGTTAGAGACCCTTTGCTTTTCTTGTCTAATACATCCCATGAAAAACACATTGTTCTTCACACATATTAACATAGTACCTGTTGGGATCTAGAATAGTTTTGAGTCAGCCAAGTGTGTCACATGCATTTTAAAGATAAATTGGTTATGCCTCTGGGCTCGACAGAAATCAGCTTCAGATCCATCTTTTCTGACCATTATTCTGACACATCTATAGCCCAAGTATAGGACAAGAAAAATTAAAATGAAGTCAAAGGGAAAAAATAATGAAGATGATATAGAAAACCAAAGTAATACAGCACTAAATATGAAAATATGAGAAGATTGTTGGAATGAGAAGAAGTGTTGGAGTTAGCGAGAAAAGTTAATAAAGGCTTGTATTTCATGTAAACAAGCTAGAAGTATTTCTTGCTTCACTCTAGAATGAACTCCAGGAAATCAAGATCTATAATGAGCACCTATGATCTTAATTTTAAGTAGAAGTATATAAGAACCAGAAGGTTCTAAACTGTGTTTAAAGCAGAAATGAGAAGAAATGACCCAACACGAACAGCTAATTAATCATATTAATAATATTAAACAGTACGTTCTGACCCTAAATGTAGAGTATTAGTATGTAATTCAGTGTCTGTAAGCAGCAGTCACCGTCCCTTGCCTATCCTTTGGAAACTTTTTATCCTGAAGAAGTAACATGATGAGCTTGCTCCAGGGATTTTGACCAACATTGACAGTGGAATTCTGCTGACAAAGAAAGAAAATTAAAATTGTATGTCTGTCCGATATATCCCGTGCCATTCTTATGATCCTACATCATCAGTTTTGAAGCAGATCACCCTACTGAACTGAAGAAATATGACAGTATAACTATTGTCCTAAGGAGTTTGGTGCAAGTGAGATAAGAGTTTTGAGGCAAGACTGAAGGAAAGTGGAGAGCTCAAGTTGGCTTCTGTTTCAAAGTAGCTAACACTCCTTTGATTTTGGCAGAGTTGTGATATGGCGTTAGCTACAATAGTAACAGAATAAGAGAAGGGAAAAATAACTCAAGATTTAACTGCAAGATGCAAAAAAAAAAAAAAACTACATTAAAAAAAAAAAAGAGATGGTGAGAAAACACATGTAAAGTGTTAGTGGTATGGATTCTGTTTACCTAAATTAAAGGTCCTAGCAGCATGTTATGGTTCTACCTGTCAATATACCAAACCAAAGCTAAATTTCTAGGAGGCCAAGCACTCTTTTAAGTAAACTAACTTTAAAAATTTCTAGTAGCTGGGTCAGTGTATAGGTCACCGGACAAAAAATGTACTGCTTGCAATCCATATCTTGGATCATTTTGGACATTTTTTTACTTCTGGATCTCCAGTCACATAGTTCTTATAGCATTTTGAAATATGTTTATAGCACAATATCAAAGTCTAGATAGAGATGTAGGCAGATACAGGTGATATGTGAAGTATATGTGTGTGTACACATAGACCTATGTACCTGTGCTTAGACTTTAAAGGGTCTTAAACAGGCCATCATAACATTTGTTTCCAGTTTGCATATCTACTCTGAAAACCAATCTTTAAAAGCTGTTTTTAATGAAAAAATGCCATATCAAAAAAGAGATGACCTACTTCTCGGCAGAGCTAATTTAGCTGATGGGATACTGTAATTTGCTACAGTACTCCAGTATACAAGCCAATGCCCTCAGAGATAGCAGAAGTATCTCACACAGCACTACACTGTATTGCAGAGACATATGCCTAAGTGGTTTAGGAAATAGTTTGTGTCTGATCTCAATGTTGTCGTAACAGGTTCACCTTTTACGTAGACGTTTCCTACCTTTTTTGATGCCAAATTAAAAGAGGTATACACATAAACGCTAAGTCAGAAAAAAACCTTCATACGTATCTCAAGCAAAATCCCTGTCTCTGTAAATGTTAGATGAGTAGATATTTGTTAGAGGTTTTGTAGAGAAATGCTAAATGAGCAGAAAAATGCAGGCCTTGTTTATTGATTGGGCAGTGTAAGTGGCCAGGCATGCAATTTGTAAACAGAACCTCTTTCTTGGATGGCCTACTCTCTTCTAGGATCAGAAATTAGTCTGTTCAGACTGTCACATATCTGTTTTAAGAGATGTTGTGTCAATCTGCCTCAAATTATCGTTCTTGGATTTGTGATGATTAGTATGGGTGAGATGTGAGACTCCAAACATATTTCACTCTGGATCCTCTGGTTAAATAAATGCTCGCCTCTAAGGTAAATAACAAATCTTATTTCTGCTAAGTATTGCAGGCCCAGAGGATCTGTGGTGTTCTGAAAGGCAGAGGCAGAGCCCTGTGCCTAAATACACTGTAACACTACATAAACGGCCCTTGCAGGTTCAGTAATATTTTCCACCACATTCAGCCAGTTGACGACATAAGAAAGTGTGTAGTCTATAAATTAATGGGTTTAAATAAAGCCACATTTTGGAAATTTGCTTGAAGGTCTTGACAGGACAAACAATGTGGTTGGAGTCACATAGGTTGAAATTATGCTGGTGTCTAGGAATATTGGCTGTTTGCTAATTTCTTACAAAGGACAAAAAAATCCATTTTTTTCTGGTGATGTTTATTCACTTTAGCCAGACAGAAACAACACTAACCTAAAGGTCATGCTTGCAGCTTAAAGTAAAATGGGCTTAATCTAATACCTGTCACAAAGAGCCTTTAGATTCAGCACAGGGTGAAGTGAACAGAGCAAATATTCAAATATTTCAGAGAACTTATACCAAAATGAGATATACTAAGCACTTTTATCTAAATGTATTTAGCTTTAGAAAAGGAAGTTGTAGAGACAGTTGTTACGAAAGCATGATACTTCAAAGTGCTTCTTACTTAAAGGAGAATGATAAACAAGAAGGAGTTAAAATACATTGTGGAATGACAGACTGTGACAATTATAACTATCGTACGTATAAATGTTGTGGTCAAATAAAATTAAATGGATGTGAACCCTATCTAAATCTTAAATCAATCTTTATGCTAATACAAAGCCTTTTCTTAAACTGTGAAAACATTCCTGAGCTTTTAAGTGCTCTAGACATGTTTTTCCTTCACTATAGTATGTCCTTATTTAGGTAGGGCTGAAATAGATATGGAAGGTAAGCATCTCTAAAACAGAATTTCATGACAAACCTTGTAATCTTTCCAAAGACTTTCTTTCTCTTTTCCTGGTCAGCCACTTGTAGATGGAGAATTTGTGACTATCAGAGAGACCAACTGAGAGGGAATAGAAAAAATTCCAAGGTAAATGGTTGGCTTGTGGGAGGATGAAAGAAATAAAATAAGTCTTTCTCTGACACATTGAAAAGAAAGAGTATAGACTACTACCTCCAGCTACAAAACAGTATCAGAGGAAGAGATAAAAACAAACGAACAAAAAACAACAACAACAAAAAAAAGATCTCAAAACTCCTACAATGAGGATAACAGCAAAAGGATTTTTATGAAATCTTTGCTCCTCTCTCTCTGGTAGTTTTTTTACTACTAACTTGGTGGTTTTGGGGCAGATCAAGGAAGCCCATTTCACAGATTACATGTTATTATAAGTAGGTTATTCCATACATTGCAGAGTGTAATTCATAATTCCAGTATTAATGAAGGGAGGAACTGAAAAAGCGCTTTAAAAAATTGTGGCCCCATGACTAGTCTGAAGAACTATTTTCTGTGGCTCATCCACTAGAGAAATAACAACATCATGTAGTTTTCTCTTGTCTGTGTAGTTGTATCTTGCCTTTTGAACTTTAGTAGTGAAACGACTGAGCACAAATATCTTCTTGGGTATCAATTTCCCAATTTCCTCTTTCTTATGTCCTGAAAGTTTTCTTTCAAATATCTGAAAGATTCTGGCTTCACTTCTCACCATTCTGAATGGCTTGGATTTCTATAAATACAAAAGATGGGGGCGGGGGGGGGGGGCGCATGTAGTTCTCTTGTGGAACAGAATATACAATTGAGCCATTGATCTATGCTTGCATTAAGGAACAGTTTTTATTAAGTCCAGCTATTGTAGTCATGATAAAGGCTCCATCAGATGTCGCAGCATTCAGTTGGCAAGATTTTAGATTTCTGTAATTTCTCATGTGAACACAGCTGAAAAAGGGAAAGAAGTGGAGGAAGGGTTGCTACAACTGGAAAAGATGTTCTGGGGCACACTTCTGATTCAAGAAGGGATTCAGATTAATGATTTTCCAAATTTTCCAATGATCAAGTTCTAAGAAAAATATGCAAAGAGCTTTGAAAAAGGTAATACTAGAGGATGCTACATGAAAGGGTGGTCTTAAAACATCACCAGTGGTGTATGACTTCAGTACAGACTTCCCAAAGTGCACCAGATTCTGTGTGCTAGTCATTTTAATACTGGTTTTCAGCTGACAAAGCCTGTCTTCATAGCACTGATTTTGTGCAAAAAAATTATATTGAATGTCAAAGTTTAAAGGGAAAAAAAACCCTTCTCATTAAAATAATTTCTAAATGCTAGTTTTCACAAAAGTCTTCAACACACACATAGAGGCAGGTGACGCTGTCCCTGTGTTGGACTGAAATGAAGTATGAAATGCTGGTGGCAATTTCAGTCTCTTTCAGAATACCTGATATATCTAGCAGTCACCAATATCATGAACGAAGTCATTAGTGACACTTCTGCAATCTTGCCAAACACCCATTGACTATGTCCCTGTGGCTTGAATGGTGTCAGACTAACTTTTACAGTCCATGGTGTCAGGTTCTGGCTGGAATATCACATGATTTAGCCAAAATTCAGAATTTTGGCTGCAAAGCAACCACCAAAGACTTCTACAGAGAGACAAGCCTGAAAAATGTAAATGTGCTAATAAGCACCTATATGTCATTTTTATGTCAAGCACAAGATATTTTATGGAGAGACAAGGGGTACAGTAACCTCAGTCCAAAGGTATAATGAAATAAAGGAAAGATTGCTAACTAATGAGGTGTTTCTAGGATACACCAAAGGAACACCTGTTTGGGTACAATTTACTGACTAATGGTCAGGCTCCTGGCCACAAAATGAAGCTAGGGAATAAAGCACCATAGTCTTTACCTTAGAGGCATAAGATGTTATGACCTTGGTAAATTGAGCATGCAACAGAGACACACAAGTGATTTTATGTCAAAGGGCAGTCACAGACCCATACTTATCCACCCTTTGCATACCTCAGCTCCCTCTTATAAGTCTATCTTATTTGATTGCACGGATTCATCATGCCAACAAAAATTACAGAATGAGAGAGCTTTTAAACAAAATTTAAAAAATAACAGCTCGTTCTACCACAGCAGAAAACTCCCTAAGAGTTTCCAGATTCATTTGACTAAACCATTACACCTTCATTGCACTCATGTCCACATCTTGGTCAAAGTAATCGTGACAACTTTTAGTGAGGAGAACATTTGTCATCCCTCAAAACTGGGCTTGTTCTGTTCAATCTGACATCAATCATAAAAATGCTATTGACAAACACAAATTCACCTGAAAGTTTCGAACATAAAGCTAAGATACCTGCCTGAAATGTAACATAGACACACTACCTGCTATGACAAACTTAGTAACCGTAAGAACAAAAATGATGTAGAAGAGGCAGCTCACAACAGGGAATCCCACTAATGTAGTCTACACTCATGCACACAAAATCCTCTTACCTCAGCCCTCAAGAATGCTGTGGAGACATCCTTCAGTATCAGCTGTTTACTTCTGTGTTTGTTTTCCATGCCTTGTTGATCAAAATTACTTCATCTTTCAAAGTATGATGGTAGGAGAAATGCAAAGATATTAATTAAATTAGTGTGCACAGGAATTATATCGAAGGTTTCTTTTTCTGATCAGAAATCTTGACTTTGAAGTGCTGGACTTTCAAAATTTCTAAAAAATAAGATGTTTTTTCCTTTGAGGATTATTTTCTCAGGTAACTCATTAACAGAGAGAAACCTTATTTACTGACACCTACATTTTAATGAAGTTTTCAAACACTTACAAATTTAACTTGATGTAAAAAGATTGTATTAGAAACTACTGACTGCTACTTTCCACTAATAAATTAACTAATAATTGAAACGAATGACATTGTGTCATGCCTGTGAGTCTGCAATTTATCTGACATATTTCCTTAAGTCTTGAAGCATTTTAATGCGTTTGTGAGTTCTAAACTTCAATAACACAAACTAAGTTCCTATTTTGATATAACATGCTTGGAAACATTACCAGTAGTTCTAAGATTATGGATCTTCAAGCTGCTACGGAACACAAATCACCATTGCATTGCCTCAAAGAAATGTTTTCATGCTTTTAATTCTACTACATCTAACACGCCAATACCATGGGACATCTGTCATAGTGTATGCCAGAGCAAATTATACTTCTTGCCAAGTATTTTCAAAGTCTAGTTCTCAGGTATTGTCTGCCCATAGGTCTTTCTTACAGTGAAACTTAGTTGTCTCATTTCGCATCATGAAGTCAACCTCATTTATGTTATTCATTTAAAGTCATTCACGTAGCTGTCAACAGTTTGGCCGAGGTAAACCAAGTCCGGCGACGTAGTATCCTTCCCTATTTCAACAGAAATAGGAAAAGGGAGAAAAGAATTTGTGAGACTTCTGAATGTTTTGGAAAACTGATACAAAGTTTAATGACACTACAAACAGAAATATATTAAATACAGAAGAAAACCCATGAGGTATTAAGGGTTTTGTATGGGATGGAGGGGCGAGGGTTAACCACGGGTCGGGAGCGAAAGCAGAACGAACCACTGCAGCGATCAAAGATGGCAGCGGCCATGTGGTCTCCCACAGGGGCAGGACAAAGAACACCCGCGGCTGTTACAAAATGCCAAGGCACCGCGTGTAAAAGTAGAATCTGCACAATCCTACCAGTCTTTTCGTGGATCGAGGCAAAGCAAAAGTAAAACAGTGGCAGTGAAAAGCAGCAGGCAGGAGACAGCTCTGGGGCGTGCGGCTCCTGCAGCTGGTCCCTCACGGCACGGCAGTTCCTGCGGTGACTAAGCGACTCCTCAGAAGCGGCGACGGTGGTGCAGGGGGGTTCATTCCCCTGCGGCGGCTGTGCCGAGATGATCGGGGGCAGCTCCAGGGCTCGTGTGGTTCCTGCAGAGATGAGACAGCGGTGGCTGTGCCGAACGCAGTGGCAGGGAGGCTTTAGCCGAAAGCAGCAGGTCCGCATCTGCAAAGCACTGGCTGGAGTCCGGAGAGGGGTTGCTGCCCACACACCATCCGGTGGGAAAAAGAGTGTCACGCTGGTGCAGTCCAAGGTGGAAAAGAGTTGCTCTGGTGTCCAGCGAGGTGGAAAGAGAGCGAGGCAAACACAGGCACAGCTTTTTAAAGGGAAAGCGGCGCGAAATAAAAGCCCACGAATGCTTTTAACCAATTAAATGCTGCAATAGACGTCACATGGCAAGGAATACAATTGGTCAGTTTAAAACAAAGCTTTCCGAAACAGGAGAAGTTTTGTTGAACGGTCACAGTAGCACGTCACTTTTGTTGCATAACAGAAATCTCTCTATGAGCATTTCTCTGTAAAAGCATCACTACAAGTTAGAATTTGCTTTCTTGTTTAATGTTTCATTTTCTGTAGTACAGTTTCATTTTGAAGGGCATAGGATAACTTAAAATTATAGAGGTGTGCTGAGCAAGCACTGTCATGCAGTAGATTCAAGCAGTGCACAGAAGCGTTAGTGGTAATAATCTTTAAACATTTCTTTTGTAATTTTATAATGGAGTCATATGCACTGATGATGTTTTAAAAATTAAATTGGTTTTGATTAATGATATAAAAGTTGTCTTTCAATTGAATTTCAATAAAAGTATATATGCCTTTTGTCCACATTAATGGAAAATCCAAGGCATTGTAAAAGGAGACTAACTAACAAAGATAAATAAAAGAGAAAGAGAAAATTCATATAAAAGGCAGAGATGTAGGGACTTGTACAACAGTTTTATGAAGTAGATATAACTTTTTATTCATTTCAAATTGGTACCCACCTATCACAATAAAATCCACACATGTTTTTGAGCAGGATGAGCTAGAACTTCTACTAGTTCTAGTTGCTAAATTCCTGAGAAAATCAGGTGTATGGGGAAGGAAAAAACATTTCAAAAATCAAATAGTATTTGTAATGTTCATTTCTGCTTCAGGGTAGCATAAACCATGCAGCAAAACAAATTTATTAGCTGTTTTATTATGCATACTCTGAAAAAGAATCAATTTTAAACAGGGAATATGATTCAGACATACGCAATTTTATGAACTTGATACTGTGTGAAAATATTTTTAAAAGGCAGGACTAATATGATCTACCTTTATAATTTTGCATGCAGTATTTCATCACATCGGTCTGTTTGAGAATATTAAGGTAAAAGACTGAGGGAAGAACAGGTGTAAATTGATTTTTATTCTGGATAATTTTGTTTCATGAAGCTATGTTTCTTCCAGATAATAGAGATTCTTTTCAAATATTTTGCTAGCAGACTGCAGGTCCACTGGAAAGAGGAGCAGAAGTGTCATGATCTTTCATGACATGGAAGAACTGCTAGACAGTCAGTCAATGACTGGAGTGATACATATAGCTGCAGCTTTCTCGATATCCCATCAATAGCATATTATTGGATCTTTCAGCCTCTTGAGTGTCTTGGATCATCTTCCCAGCCTGAGCAGTAATGTTCATTTCTACCCATTGCTGGTGAACATCTGCAAATAGGTTTATTATAAATATTTTGTTATTTCGGTTTTCTCTAAGTCTGAATGATGCTGTTTTTTTGCCCTGCCGGACAGAACACACCTATGTTTGGTGCATCCCACATCGTTCTAAGTACAAACCCACTGTCTGTGGTGCCATTCTTCACATTTTCTGCGGCCTGCAAACACTGTGCCAAGACATAACAAGCTGTCAAGTGTAATATGAGTCTGAAAGTGGTTACCTGAGGGACCTGCTGCTTTTGTTGGAGTGCTCCATTGATGCAGGGCAATTAAATATCCACCAGCTAGAAAGCAAAGTCTGAGTGGTGAATGCAGAGGTTCTAGCACAAGAGCATGAATGTCAAGAAGATAGAGCTTCACAGTTTTCAGAACTCTGTGAAATCATATACCTATGCATATCATCATAAGAGGATGATACTATAATCATAAAAGCAAGTATTTTAAAAGCTAGAAAAGTCCAGAAATAGTAGCCTCAATAAACCCTTAGTTCAGCCCCTTCTCTACATGCATTGGGCTACCCTACACACAATTAATTTGTCAAATGAATACAAATATATATTTGTATTCACAAAATTTTCACCTTATATTTGATTTCCTGCATTGCCATCTGTTGATCCTCAACAGAAAAGCTCAGTTTAAGCTCAGTTTCCAACAATCTGTGTGATAGATGAGCATGTATTCTGTGATCATTGTGAACAATTGCTTTTTTTCTCAACTAGCTAAGTTGCTGAGCATAAGTGAGTGAATTCCCTTTCATGCATTTAAACAGATCTTGATGGTGATGCAATTTATGTTTATTTTCAATATTTAATCATCCAGAACTATCATACATATCACAGTGATGTATTCAGGAATGGCCTGACAGTGTAAACCAATGTGATCTATAGCCGGGAACATTTAGTCCCTTGCAGCTGTGATTTCATTTCATACTGATAAATGGCATCTTCATAATCTAATACTGGAACTGTAGTTATAGCTGTGACATTATCTGTTCTCCAGCATTCAGGGTAAGATGAACCGTGGTGCAAGACAGGAAAATAAGTTTTTAAATTTTATTTTATCTTATGTAATCTTTGCATTAGTATAATTTTTATTGAAAATTACTCCAGAATGAGCTTTTAAATATTTTAATGTAAATTCAAATAAGCAATGTAGATTTCAAACAAGTAAATTCTCACCTTCCTTACTTGTACACTTTTCCACAAACAGCCTCTTCAGACACAGCTTGCCTCTCTATCCACCCAAGTCTCTGGCAGCTTCAAAGCCTTTAGTAGAATTCCTGCTTAGAGCTATTCATTTGGCTAAGAGTATTACTTAGCTGTGGGAAGCAAACAATCTACTTTGTATTGTCTTTTCCTGTAAATAAAATAATATGACTCAAAGAACTGGCATTTCAGTTAGTAGGTTTTTATTAGTAGTGAAACATTATAATTTAATACGCTCTGCACAAAAGAACATCACAAGCCCGACACAGACATGAAGCCAATTAAGTGAATACTTATATATTAAATCTTTAATGGACTAACTGAGATCTCTTTATGAATGAAAACACCATGCAAGAGGGATAACAATGCCATCTATCATCAGATATTTATGCCAAACAACAGGGTATTTAAATGATAGAAAAATAATATACTATCATAATAGGCCATTCACCAATCCTGATGCTAGGAATAATCATATCCATGTATATCATCACAAATTCAGTCAAAGTTCTATTTGTGCAGAAAGAAATTTATTATTCTATTTTATATCATTATTATAGCTGAGCATCCAATGGAGTGTGGCATGAACTGGTGCTGCCTGCTGCTCCAGGAGGAGAAAGTTATTCAATGTGATCACTTGAACAGATTTGATAAAGCTAGCTGAGAAATAAAATTATTTTTTAAAAAATTACCTGACATAAACTTTTTTGCAGAAACAATGATATATCATATCTGGATAACAAGAACAAATACAGAGCGGAACTCTCATCTGGTTCAGTCCTTTGAAGCTGCACTAATTTACACTGTGGTGGCACAGGATGCTGCTTACAGTCTCCTCCACTGATGATGTTTCACCCAGGAAGTTTACATGACCACTAAAGCAGATAAGGGAATCTGTCCACAAGTGTAAAGCAAGTCAGAATCCAAATTCACCCCATACATTTTGTACTGATAAAAACCCACACTAAGTTAAGGTGAATCCGAGATGAACCTTGGGGAATGCTGCATAAACCACATGGCGGTGTTGAGACAACCATAAATGTCAGTGATTATTTAAGTAGTGTACAGAAAGGAACGTTTGAGAAAGGAAAATTTCCTCGGAGCGCCTTCTATCCTAAAGGCTAGATCACTCCAGAGAGGACACAGCTCCAAATGAAAGATCTTTCTGTGGGTACTGTGGGTTTAAGCAGAGGTAATCTATTTCCTTACTACGAGTTATAGGGTGTTTTGAGATAAAGTATTCTGAACCATCCAGCTTGATTTATCCCATTCAAAACTCAATATTTTAAACAATTACTGAGACTGACAGCAAATGTCTATGAACATTATTCTGTCTGCATATGTCAGATGAAAGCTGGACTCCAGCGGATGTTCAAGCCTTTGTACACTGTAGAAGGGTGTCAACAGGAGGAATGTAGAACACATTGTTTCTCCACAACAGCTTAGAGAAAACGGGGCAGTCTTGGAGGGGTGGGAGAACCATGTCTTCAAATCTCCTCAAGAAGGAATTGAACAAGCAAGTTATCAGTGCGCAGAAACTCTCTGACCTGTTAGAAAAATGTAGGCACTCTCAACACAGTAGTTCTCTTCTTCCAAAATGAAAATATTTGGCAAGTAAGGATTGATTTAAAATTAATGTAGAACATTCTAAATAATGTTTTTCAGAATATTTTACTTCTGTTCACTGTTACATCATACGCAATATCCTTGAAACTTATCTGAATGACCATTTTAATGTACTATTCCCCATAAACTAAATAGTGTAACACCCAAAGACACTATTATAGGAAGAATTATAACAGACATCTTGAAGTACTGTGGAGGACAGAGCATATAGTTCTACAAGTTACACTTCATGTGAGGTTCACTTTATTGAGATTACTACAGTAATATCTCATCCTGTTTTCAGAGGAAGCAGTACATTCTCTTTCAGCTACAGTTTTTCATATTCAGTGGCCAAGACACTGGCATAAATGGGTCCCTTCAATTTAACACTAGAGTGTTTAATAAGCATAGGGTTCTTCTTACACTTAGCTAAAATGTTGACTTTAAATACAATTTTTTACCTTTTTAAATTGCGAAATTTCAAATTCACTAACAAGATGGCCTACTATGAATAGCTTCTGCCAGATTTAGCCTTTGTTTGTACAGCTCAAACTTTCCCACACAGGTTTGTAAATGCATGTAATTACTGAATGACATGATTCTGGCTATTTCTGTTCTCCCAAATTGAGTGGTTGTTTAGCGCTTTGCATCAATAGAGAATTGAGATCATCAAAATAATCTCAAATTTTATCTTGGTTCTCTGGAGATGAAACTTAAAAGGATGATCTGCAATGTCACCTCCAGCCTCACCTTTTCAGTGAGCATTAAAATTATTCAATTATACTTTGCCATATACAATATTTTAAATACTTTCCCTTTTTTCAGCCTGTGGCTCTATGTAATGAGCTATGAATGAAAACCTACTGCTTCTGCTGCACTCACTGAAGCTGAAGGAATTAACCCCATTTGTCTGCTCATCCCTAATTAAGCAGTGTGCTAAAATACTACATTCCCATTAAAGAAAATATATTATACTGTACTTATGGCAAAAGCACTTTCAACATGGTTCTACTTAATGAATGCACATTCATCATCTTTACGAAGATCCCTAGATCTGAACCCAAAAGATTGGCCTAGCATTCCTTGTGTTCTGCATTCATTAGAAGTGGGAAGCAATTATGGAACTAACAAGATTGTTTGTGGGTGGAAAATTTCCATTGTGAACAGCCCCAGGCGGAAAATGGTTGCATTTATCGCATAGAACAATGGTGTAAGTTCTAGGTAGCAACTGTGGCCTGGATGGTGATGCAATATAGAGATTGTCTCTCCCAGAAACTGTGATGGTGAGGGATAAAACCACATGCAATTCAGTGTGAAACATTGGGCAATTTTTGAAAGAGATTACATCTAAGTAAGTAAATTGCTTCAGCAAGTTGGGGTAAATTTTCAAAGGATTTTGTTCCTTTTTTTAATTTCCATTTTACTTAGCCATTCACGTAAGTCTACTATACATTTCCAATATCTTTTTCTCAGCCAAGCCATGAGCAATACAGTAAAAAATTTAGGAATATTTCGAATGTGTATTCGATTCTTGTCTGACTTCTCACAGAGATGTAAGAAGCTCAGAGTCAACTAACTTTTAATAGGGAAGAGGGATTTGGGAAAGTAGAACAGGCAGTGAAGGGAAAAGTAGGGGAGAAAGAAGAGAAGGAAAAAACAGTAGGAAAAAATGTGTATATAATGTCTTTCACAGAGAAGAGAGAAAAAGAGACAGTCTGATCTGTGAAAGGACTTAGTCTGACTTTCCAACAGAATGAGAAAAACATGTTTTACTCATGTGAATGTGTTGATAACGTGATTTATCTCCCAGTTTAATGAGTGTCATGGAAGTCATGCTTCCTGCAAGAAGGAAATTGTGTAAATCATGCATTACTAATGAAAGTGTTAGATTAGACAGAGGACCATGAATTTTATAAAATGTGGGTTCGTGTTTATTCTCATTCTATAGAAGTTTTATATGTGTGTTTATCTATGATTGTTTACATATGATGTGCTTTATTAACAGTATACAAAATACAGAACATATGTAAATCTTTGCTATAAGAATTTTTATGTACTCATCAAAACAGCTGTAACTTTTAGCCTGTGTGACTAAAATGTAGCAATCAAAATCAAAATGTACAAAAAAGGCACAAGAAAACAAAACAAATACCTCCAGCTTCACTAGCAAAGATATTGATCCTCCCTCCTTACTGCATGTTGAAAGTCAAATAATTTTGCCCAAGTTTTGCATAATATCACTGAGCTTCTCTGGTGATAATGTAGTTCAAGGTATCAACGGTTACAATTAGCACGTACTGGACGGCTAAAATTAAGTCAAGCTGCATCTTTTTCTCATGCTGGAGGAATGCATAGTAAAGGTTTGATAATATTACCCAAGGATAATATTACACAAGGATTTAAGTCCTTCCAAGAGAAAACTTAATTCTTGAAGTGACCGTAATTGACACCTCGAACTCATTATTATGTTTCCATATGGTGATATAGAGAGACTATGCCATATAAAAAATCAGCTGTGGTTCTTCTCATTTTTTGCCACTCCATTAGTTTGTAAGCACTATATTAAAAGAGGGTGTTTTTCACCAAGTGGAATGTCCAAAGACTAAAAAAAAAAAAATCCCACATCGTTTCCATGGTTCCAAAGATGATAACGTATTTTTGATCTAAAAGAAAAAGAAATAGTTTCAAAATCTGTAACATTTTATCAAGCACCATGTAAACTAATAGTTTCTCCTTAACTGTAATTTTTCATCTACACCAATTTCTTGAACAAATATATGTTCACTGGAGTTTATTGAAGAGTTTATTATGTGGTATTATTTTGGTTTTATTAAAGCTATGTGATATTTCTTAACAATCAGATGCTTCCAAACATAATTCCAGGACTCTATCAAGAAATTTAAATGCCTATATCCCTGGATTCATCTCATATAATTAAAAAGCCATGCTCTCAGCATCCTAAAGGAAATAGGCAAAATATTTTCCACTTATTCTAATGGACATTGTTGCTGAATACTTCAAGAGGCCTTGAAAATATAAACCTTTGTAGGTGATGTTTTATTTTCTGGAAAGTTTTTTATCCTGGATTATTTTTGTGAGTAACTGATGTGTTAGTGCATTAAAAGATACTTGAGAGATAACAGAATACATAGAGCATTTTGCCTTTTCGGAGATGAAATCTAAAATATTTAAACTTCAAGAGCTTTTATGATGGCTGTAGTACACTGCATTTGAAGTGACAGCTAATTCAGTACTTGACAGACTAGAATGAGATGTGTAACTGAAGTGTACCATGCCCTCGGATATGAAGGATAAGCTATTGATCTCAAACTTTCATTTTAATATGCAAAGTGCTGTGTAAATAACATTCTGTTGGGATCTCTGGGGCTGATCCTACGCTATGACTATCTATGGATATCTATTTTACTACCAGCAAAGGTATTGTCTGGAATGAAGTGTTTTTCCCTTTAATGGGCTTCTTACAAAAATGTATTCTCCAAATTCCATATTCTCCAAAATACATGCATCAGTGAAGCAGCTCTAGCAATGCAGATAGGAAAAGCTGGCTATGTGTCATGTCCAATTCAGACATGGTGCAAACTGCCTTGTGCTTCAATTAGGTTACTAACACAATAATTAGCTACCTGTGTTTTATACAAGAACTATGAAATAGACGAGCCAAAGATATTAACATTTCCTGAAGTTCAGGAGAATGAAGGATTTAAACATAAGCATTTGCACATATGAAAGCATTAGTTTCCAAAGTGCCATTCTCTTCTTTGAAAGAAAATTAGCAAGTTAATGGCAAATTGCCTTTAGCTGATGGAAAAGGAGAGTAATAGACCGTAATACTATTACTTCAGCCAAATCTTTGAGGCTCAAAATTTCAAGTCTCAGCAAAGAATTGTAACATTTCAGGTTTTCTGTAGTATTTTAAATTCACAAAAGGTACTTTAAGACTGATCTGAAACTTTATTACAATTTACCTTTAAAAATAATTTGAAAATACATTTAGACTCTTCTTTTCTCTTTAATTGGAAAGTTCATAAATGAAATACTTGTTTACATGAACATCTTACACTTGGCACTGTTTAAAGATTGATTCTTATTATTTTTTGTAAAAAGATTGATTCTTGGTTAACGTTTGTTCAGTTCCATTCAAGGTAGCATTTTGTAACTAATGTAAACTTTGTAGCTCTTTTAAAGAAGTCTGCCTTACAAATTTTTGTGGTGTCTTTCAGAAATAGAGTTCTGACAAGCAAATCCTAAACATACTTTACAAAACAAATGCAACTTTATTAAAATTTCTTACTAAATTCTCACAAACCTGAGAAAGGAAGTAGAGACTCTTCTGCCATTCCAGAGGCATATTCACTGTCCCCAGACCTATCCTGAGTCATAACCGGGCCCATCAGCTCAGTCCACTTGACACAAACTCATCACTAAAGGGTCAACACACTGAAGAGGGAAGATTTCTCCTCAGAGTGGCTCAGAAAATGGAATCAGCTCCTAGAAATCTGTTGTATAACCTGTTTACTGAGAAGGAAGCTTGAAAAGTCTGATCACTGCAAATGCCCTCGTTTGCTTGAGCAGGGGTATTCCTGCGTGGCAGGAGTGATGGCTGTATGTCATGCATCAGGCTTACAGGAGAAAACTGATTCTTTGAAGGGAAGAGATAAAGATTTTCCTAACAAAAATCTGTAAACAAACATCCATGCACACGCATTTAGTAGGGCTTACATGATTTGGCACACTGACTGAAGTCAATTGAGATATTTAGTCTGCAGCTGTTAAAAATATAAACAGGATAATGCATGACTGCAGAAGTGTTTTGACTGACATCCATTAAAGATGGAATATGTTACAGGCAACAATAAGCACAGAGTAGCATTTCAGGTGTTTTAAATCTCCCTCTTGCTTCACCTGAGCAGCACCTACTGTGGAGAGTCACTGTCTGAAAGGAATTAGCTGTAGGATTAAAATTGCATGTTATGCAAACCGGTCCTTGAAAAACCCTCTCTCTGTGTTTATCTATCAGCATCTTTCAAAAGAAAACTAAGATCGTTATAGACATTTATGTAATAAGTATTCTTAATTTTTATTCTGATTTCTATTTTCCATGATAAATAGTTCTTCAGGAAACATTCTAGAGAAAACCTAGATTTTCTAGAATTTTGCGGCTTCTTCTGGAAAAAAAAAAAAAGGGAGTAAATAGTTCTTCAGGAAACATTCTAGAGAAAACCTAGATTTTCTAGAATTTTGCGGCTTCTTCTGGAAAAAAAAAAAGGGAGTATAAAGAAGGAAGGGAACTTTTGGAGACTATTTTTTAATGGGACAGGACATCCTGGGTTTTGGTGAAATGAGACAGTATCATAAAAATCAACTGTAAAAGTCTGAATTTCATGTATTTTACTTGGGGAAAATAATCTTTTAAAGCTTCTGTTTCCATACGCAGTGCTATCTGTCTCAATGAATTTTTAATGAATAAATAAGTAGAAGAACAAATTATTGGTTTTACATCCAAAACAACTCTGCCATTGAGTTTCTAGTGGAACAAAATTATTTTATTAGTATATTTAATTAGATTTTGGTCAGGGTATGTTAGAATAGTTGCTATAATAATTCCCTTTCTTCAATGGCGCAGTTTTTTTAATTTAAAATATCTGGCCTTGAAGTTAGAAAAAGGAGAAAAGGGCTTTGCTTGGATTTGCTGTTCAGTTTTTCATTCTTTTTACTAATTCAGGACCCATTCACTTTGACAGCTGGTCACATACAAAACAAGACTTGTAGTACTAAGTAAATGATGTGAAGAGCCATTAAATATGCATTGACTCAGGCACTGTCTGAGTGAAGACCTTTCCAGAGCAGTACACAATCATCTCAAAGAAATTTGAATTCAAGCTTATCTTAAAAAATATAGCAAAACTCAACTCTCAGTTGCTGTGGATAGGCAGGAACACTAATTTATATGCAGAGAGGAACCTAGAAGCTTTGAGTAAAATTGTGTATAACTAAGATTAGTGTTGTTATAATTAAAATCTTTTCCAAAAGGATTATTACAGTTTACTTAAAGATATGTAAACGTGTCATAGGCTTTTCCCTTAAAAAGCAAGAATAGTGTATATAAAGAGTAGAACATAAGGAATGCCTCTGTGTCTCACTTGCTAAGCCATAGAAAATCTAAAAAAGTTGTGTGTTTAAAGAGGCACTTACCAGGCTTAAAGAGGTTCTATTTCCCTGGGCATGCCAATCACTGAGTCTATTTATTGGAAGCTTCACTGAAAGACTTTAATTTCATCCTTAAGCCTCAGAGAACTTCTTTAAATGGTTTCTCTATCCATTGCCTGGCCAGTTTGAATACTTCGGGATCATCAAACTGCATGGATTTAATGACTATTTAATTTTTTTTTTCCATTACTGAAATCTTGCAGAACAATTGTATTACCAGAATGGAAAGGAAATGAATGGAAAGGCATGAAACCAAGGCTCTTGCTCCTAAAAATTATTTCGAGATTTAATTCAATTTAACTACAACTTTTTTTTGTTGATAACACAGATACATTCTGCCTGAAACTAGTTTGGTGACACATGGGATATCACCTATGGTTTAGTTGTGTCACAGGGCAGCCAAGGCTCCTGTATGAGGTTTACATATACTAAGTTGAAGAGAGAGTCAGAGAAAAAGAAAATAGACCTGGTTTTCACCACCAGGGATAAGAAAGAATTTATTATTTTTTTTAAGCTAGTACAGCAAGATAACCTGAAATTAAAATAAGATTCCAAATATTGCTTTACAGGAGCAGAATTAATACTCCAAATTAGCTTTGGATGGATTTTTAGTTGCAAAGGCTTAATTGCAAAGAATTACAATTACTCATTGACCTGTGCATGCATTTTACAGTCAGTTGGAACAACTGGTGGTGCTGAGACAAAGCAAATCAGGTATCCTCTAGACACTGTACTTTCCTGGCTACCATGCTGATGGATGAATGTAATTTAGCTCCTACATGGAGCCAGCCTGGATGTTATCAAGGCATGAGTTTTATTACTTTTCTTTGAGGGAAAAGAAAGAAAGAAAGAAAAAGAAAGAAAGAAAGAAAGAAAGAAAAAGAAAGAAAGAAAGAAAGGAAGGAAGGAAGAAAGGAAGAAAGAAAGAAAGAAAGGAAGAAAGGAAGAAAGGAAGAAAGAAAGGAAGAAAGGAAGAAAGGAAGAAAGAAAGGAAGAAAGGAAGAAAGAAAGGAAGAAAGAAAGAAAGGAAGAAAAAAGGAAGGAAGAAAGGAAGGAAGAAAGAAAGGAAGAAAGAAAGGAAGAAAGAAAGAAATTCAGTGTTTTAAAGAGGTACTAATAATGCAAAATGAGCATGGAAAAAGTCAGAAAACTAACACCTCTCATCTTACCAGATCTATGAGTTCTACCACAGCCTTTTCTCCACAAGACTGTGTTCCTTGTCCTGCATGAAGAAATCCGCGTCATCATGAAAGAGGCACCTTGTGGGGAAAACAAAACATAACCACACTGACTTTGACAATGCATATAGAGCAAAGATATGCCCCAGGTAGCCTGAAACTTATTAATGCAGATGTAAGACTTCCAGGTGGATGCCCAGTTCAATGCTGACTACTTTGCTGTGCTGAAAAGCCCAGACTGAGCTACTTGTTTACATTCACTAGGATGCCTGAACTTGATCTGGGTAGTTCCCTGAATAGCTCTACATTGCACTGAAGTGCAGAAATGCCTGCACTAGAGAATCAAGAGATAAGTTTAAAAAAAATAATTTTGGCACTTCCTCATTTATTAAGTTTTATGTTGCACTGTTGCACTGTGGCTACATTTAACAGAAATATAGCTACTTGCCATTCAAAAAGCATGACTGCACCTTGTCTGGGCTCATCTAAGCAAGATTTAATCATTATGATTGAATGTGGTATGCAAGGTAGTCATGGAAGAATGTATTCCAGCAAAGGAGAACTTCTAAATTTGTTTTTTACTTCTGGGCCAGCTTGTCCTGGCTACCCAGCTCCGTGCATCCACAGATTGTTACCTACACTGAAGAAATCTGGTTCAAAGAAAGAAGTGGTCAGCCTGAACTTTCAAGGTATTCCCTGAATTTTGTGAATGGAAGAAAAAAAAGAAGTTGAGAAATTTTTCATATGGTCCTTGAGCTGCAGTATCAGAACATCATAACAGGTTTTTTCTATCATGAATAATCCTGAACACAATACCAATGCAAGAAGAAAGCAATTTTGCGCAGTGTTAGGAAAACGGTCAAAGGTACATCTGGTTGCATTCTGGTTTTAGTCTTTATCAGAGACAGGTGTTAATTGTTAATAGAGATATCTATTACTAGACTTGCATCTGTTGGTTGACCCTCATTTCTTTAAAGGGATTGGCTGATTTTTTTATAGTTGTATATGGAATTCCTACCAAGGAATGCGGTATCGCCTTTACCCATATGCTACAGATAGATACTCTACCACTTATATCAGATAATAAAAAGATGAGCTGAGTTTATTGTTTTCAAAACCAATAGCAAAGACAATTCTTGACAAACAAACAAACAAAAAAATTGCCAGCCTCTCCTTGAATAGTGATAATCTCGGATATCTGGAAACATTCAGTAGTTTCAAAATGAAAGAAATAAGCATTTTGTGCATCTGCCTTTGGTTAGCAGAACCACTCATTTCATGTCTGTAATGTGACCCCATAATTATTCTAAAAGTTTCCAGTTGCGATCTAAAACATTTGCGGGTAGCAAGTTTTAAAAATTAAATCTACAGCAAATGCCACACATTGCAAAGACAAAACCATCTAAATTTAATCCACATTTATTGAGAGGTTTCTGCTGTTGTGTGGCGTGTAATGAGCCCCATAAATCTGTGTGATGATAGTGTTACATTAAGGAATATTGTTTCTTATGTTCAGGAAGTAACATGAGCCTATATCCATACTTCTCAGTTGGTTAATCACAGTAAACTGCATTTTAAAAGCTGGTTTTGCCTCCTGCTTAGGAAGCAAACCCTGTGTCCTTATTCAGAGGAATCATCTACTCATTTTAGTGGGATTTTTTCCTGTGTCTGGAATTCAGGACCTAGATCTCAGAGGAAGACCTGTGTTTTGCTTCAGGTCCACCACAGACTTCCTGTGTGACCTTTAGCAAGTTATTTAGTCTGTCTTCAACCAATGTTATTATCCCTGTTTCATGAACATATTCAGTTCCTCATCTGTAATTAAGGATGAAACAACTCTTCTTCTTTGTTCCTTGTTGTTACAATACCTACACTAAAAACTGTGAGATCTAACGTAATAGAGTTGACACTTTAATATTAAGAAGCATTTCTTTAAGGTTCATTGATTTTTATACTGCCTAAGAATATGCTTAAAACTGAGAAAGATGATAACTGTTTTCAAGATTGAGATCTTATACATGTACGTATGTTATCTATAATTTCAGAAGCTACACATCAGCATGCATGTAAAGTTACATGACTGCATAAACACAAGTATTACTGCTTTTTGAAAATTACAAGCTACACCTGATGCAGTGATCTGTGAAATATATTGAGGGAATCTCAGAGTTGTGTCCAGTTGCTACAATTTTGGTATTAAAACAATGTAAACCCTGAGCTAGCCATTCTAGACACCATATTATCAGTGAAGAGAAAAATATGGGTCTGAAGAACAAGTTTAACTCACTCCTGAAGGTCTTCAATGGGAGTGTTACAGATTTGTTTTCAAAGGCCACAACATGCATGAGCGTGTGCAAAAGTCACAGAAGTTTAAAAAATATTCAGATGTAGTATCATTTTGCTCTTTTTACTCATCCACAGTTGCAAACTAGCTCGACAAATACAGAAGGAGCCAGATTAATTGTGCAGGGATCAAAGTCCTTTTCTGTCAGCTGTAATGCTGCATGATGTCCGCGGAGATATCCCGGGTCTTTAGAAATAATACATCAGAAGCAGTTTCATAAAACAATGGGTGTGTCAATTTGCTGTCTTTGCACTGCATTGTACATAGTTTGGCACATCTCTAATTCAGCAATATCTTTCTAAAACATCTATTCAACTTTCCTACTCTGCTGATGCGAGTAATGGAAAAAAGAACTGGAAGGCAAGAAAGAACATTCACTCAGCTATTTAGTACAACAACATCAACTCATTAAAGAAATTCTTTAATGATATTACCCAATTTATTATTAATAGATATCTGTCAGGAAAGCCAGTGACCTCTGAATACCTCTGAAAATCTCTTGCTGAGAAGATCACCTGGTTTAGCACTCATCAGATTCAATTGTGGAAAAATTATGCTGTATCTCACTATCAGAAGTTTTTCCTATGACAGATACCTATGGACATCAAAACATCAGATAAGAAAGGTAGCTTTTATTTAATCTCAGATTCTTTGTTTATTTGTTTTTTTAAAACTACATAAATTGGTTTAAGAAATAGAGTTATGCTGATTTACGGCAGGTGATTTGCAATGTTCGCCCCAAACTCTTTTTCAGTCTTCTGAGTTATGGTAATTATGACAACATTTTTAACCACTTGTTTTACTGACATGAGTGAAACATGTTTTTTTTTTTAATATTATCATGTGTGTATTTCATTGGCCTAATGAGACTTGTAGCCATTTGCAATGGTTCTAAAACTGACTTTATCTGTAGTACTATGAGTAAGAATGTGAAAAGGAGAAAGATGAGGGGAAGCAAAGATCAGTATCTTTCAAGTAAAAAAATATTGTTAAATTAACTTAGAAAAAGATTTTGTTTGGGAGGTAAAGATGAAGGATTTTGGAAATAGGTTTACACTTTAGCTGTCTTGTATCTCCAATTAAATAAAACAAAGGCATAAGTACATGGATTCACAATTAAGTTTATTATTACTACCTTGGTGGATTGAGGTCATTCATTCTTGGTATTTGCATAAGGATTCAAGAGTATCAGCTAACAGAAAAAATACTGAATTAAACAGAGAAAATGCCAACACATGTATTTCTCTGATTTTCTGTGTACTGATTAGAAGAGACAATTTGTAACTTTTTTCCACACTATTTTTAGAAATATACTTCCATTGATTTACTATCTGTGTGATTTTTTAAAAAAATTTCCTCCATTTGGTAAATGTTTCTGAGAAATAATTAGACCTGTAAGAGAACGAGAAACTCTGCCTGGCAAGAAAACTCAACCCCCACTTCTTTTAAGGCAAACAAGACAGCTAACTAAAGGCAAAGCTGATTAATATTCATGGGGGTTTTAACAATAAGAAGGGAATGGGAAGGCTGCTGAATTTCTTGAAACAAAAAACATCATCACAAGACCTGTTTCGAGAAAAGTCTGAGGCAGCATCTAATTTTTGTATTGGGCACAAGCAGGGGCATTATGCAAGACGAAAGGAAGGGATGAATATTTTTTTTAATATATAATGAATATGTGTATATATGGAGTCTTGGGTTCATTTTCTCCTCTGATGCAAGACTTTCCTAATATTTTCAGTCTTCATCCCGTAAGGTGTTCGACTGGAATACTTGAAGCAAATAAGAATCCATGCAGATATTTATTGTATTCTACAGATGCTGAATGCAGTGTTTTATCTCTGTGGCTCAGGTTTCTTTGCAACAGTCCTTTTGTATCCACACAGGTAGCTCATCCCTAGAGACAGATTGTTTCGTCATGCGTGCATTCAGAAACTCTCATGGAGTGACCACGAAGTTCCATGAAGTAAAGTATTTTCTAAAGATTTTCAAATCTGAAAACTTTTGGATTCCATGCCTTGTTTGGAGATGTAAATCAACGTATATCAAACTTCATCAGAGATGCAGACTTTTGTATGGCAAATTTGAAGTTCCCAACAGTTTTTGTTTGGTTTTTTGTTTGATTGGTTGTTTTTGTGGGGGGTGGGGGGTGGGATTTTCTCCCCTGAGTTATCTTTCATAGACCTATTTTCAAGATTCCCCTACAAACTTTCACCTGATTTGATTTGAGCGGGGGCTCATGGTGTTCAAATATGAGGGTTGTGTAAGCTGATTGGATTCCAAGAATAACAAATAAAAACATGTAACAGCATCCTGAATGTTGGAAAAACTCACATAAATTACTGAAATGCTTATGATATAATTCATTAGAAGTTTCTCAGAATATATTAAATAGACATCTAAAGGATGGTCACGTATGGTTGATTCTGCCTTTGAGCAGGGTTAGGGCGACAGTTTTTCTAGGTCTTACCATCCCCCTCTGTTTTCCCTCTTTGAATGCTTTATACTAAACTTGACTTGTCTGTGGAGTCTCAGTGGACTAACTCACATGGATTGAGTTGAACACATAAATAGCTGTTTGCAGGTAAACTAGGAAAAGGGTACATGGAGGTATTTAAATATAGAAAGGGAGCCAGAGGTGAATGAAGACATAATTATTCCTCCTCTTCTCCTCTATGACTCTTAAAAAGAAGGAATTCTCTTTAAAATTTCAAAAAGAGGTCCTTGGATTGAAACTAAATGTGACTGTTTTCAGCCTAAACAGTAACATTCCTGAGTGTTATGAGGAAATGAAAGAAAGACCCATTGAGACAGTCTCAGCATTCATATTTCTTAGTGTCTTCTATAATTATGATGGTTCCATTCCGTCTCTTTCTTGAATTAAAAAGTTCTCTCCTGAGCCATTTGAATGATACTGAATAACACAGAAAAGCAGTTCTGAGAAATACTGTAAATATAAGTTCTATTTTCTTTTTATTTTTTTCTGGAAATGCAATTTTTTTTTTTATGTATAGAGAACATCTTAACTGCACTACCTGAAAGATCAGACCTACTAAGAAGAGCTATTCCAGTACATAATAAGCAAATTTAAATACGCATACAAACACACATACAAAAATTGTATAACTAATATAGTATACATAGCTTATTGTAAAAGACTTCTTTTAGACTTCTTGGGGTGAGGCAGTTACATTAGGCTTGCGGATATTTTTTTGTGTGTCCACATACACATGGAAGAGAAAGATGATTTAGACACAGAAAAAATTGTAAGCATCTATGATCTGGATTCTGGAAAATACTACTTAATGTTTATTGCAGCATCAGGAGTTAAGAAGTTTCCATAAAGTGAATGTACCAACTTTACCAGGACAACGCTGCCTCACAAATAATGGAATGTTTTTGAAATATGGAATCAAAGAGTAATAGAATAGTTTGGGAAGGAACTTTTAAAGATCATCTAGTCCAAGATGCCGCCTGCCATGGGCACAGGCATCTTTCATTTGATCAGATTGCTCAAAGCCTCACCCAACCTGACCTTGAATACTTCCAGATATGGGGCATCAACACCTTCTCTGGGCAACCTGAGAAGTGTTCCAGTGTCTCACCATCCTCATCATAAGAAGTTTCTGCCTCATGTCCAGGCTAAACATACCCTCTTTCAGTTTAAAACAATGTCACTACAGGCCTTATTAAAAAGTCTCTCTTCATTTTTCTTATAACCTACTTTTATATATTGAAAGGCTGAATAAAGTCTCCCAAGAGCCACATTCTCTTTTCGAGACTGAACAACCCCAATTGTCTTGACCTTTCTTCATAGAAGAAGTGTTCCAACAGAATTGAATATCCTCAACTAAATTTAACCTATGTGTCTGCTGAAGGTCAGCATCATCCTTACACTTCTAGCCTGACTTTTGCATGGGGAAAGACTTGGCCTTTACGTTGTATATAGGATCTACTAACTGAAAGCCCTCTCCTAAGTGAAACGTGGAAAAAAATCTGGTGTTTCTAGTGGAACGGCAACTATGAAGAACTTTGAGAATTTTCAGTTCGTGCACGCGACCATATCTTCGCCTAAGACCTGTTGAGAAATCTGCTGTTATATCGGAGATTACAGAATGGATAAATCTAGTTCATTTATTTGCATATGGGTTACATGGAAAGATGTGACATGAGTTGTGTGACTCTGGGAAATATGTCCTTACTTCTAATACTAATATCTGCACTTTTTTAAAAAAATTGAGCCCACTCTCATAATTGAACTTAAGTGGGTTTTTTCAAATGTTCCATCAATTTCTTCCTTATTTTGTTCATGCAGCATTCTCTCAAAAATAATTTTTTTAAAAAAAGAAAACCTAATGGGGAAAATATTTTATTTTTCATACCAACTGATAAAAGTTAAGGAAACTTCAAGTGGATGACAGCATGCAGACGTTATCTAATTCTGTCCTACATTTTATTAATTCCCCACAGGTTCAGGCAGGCAGATGCAAGAGCCTCAGACAATACCATTAAACACCCGACAAAAATGAGGAATAACTTGCTGAGACTAGTATTGTCTGATTTCAGAGCCTAAAGCTATTGGAACAGGCAAGCAAAACAAAAAAGGCCTCCGTAACCCACAGTATCTGGGATGTTTGAAGAATGCTGAACACTGAAAGCTGAATGTTCAAGAAAGTTCTTTTAAGTACTTTGAAGGACTTTTCTTCTCAAATAGTATTCCAAAAACCAAGGGAGACAAAACTGTCAAGGAAACAATTATAAATGAGCTATAGCAAATGAAGGTGTTTATTCACAGATTGAAATTCTTCTTTGACTACTCATGATTTCTCAGTAGCACCTGCTAATTTAGTGTCTCTCATTAGGTATCCAGATTTGAAATGTCTTGTCATCAAATTAAGGAGGTGAGTTATCTCCAAATGAGCTCCTCTTTCATGTAACCTGAATGTTCATACCCTTGTTTTGATTCTCTTGGATTTTAGTTATTTGACTTGTTTATCCTTCACATTGCAAAGTACACGCTGCCCAGTGAGCACAGGAAATACAACAACTTTGAGCAGAACACATATTTCATCTATATCTGCAGTAATGATTTCTTTTTGCCTGTTTGTGTCCCTTTGCACATTTCAAAAGCAAGCCCTGGCAAGAAAAATCCTGCCAAAGACATTCTCTGGGGAACTTTCAAAGTGAAAGCAAGAGACATCTTTGTACAGGCATTCAGAGCCAAGGTGGCCTTGCAAGGGCACGAGAGACAAGATGTCAGATCACTGACTCTGTTATTACAGTAGGATGTACTTTTGGCCAAGGCAGTGCAGGGTATGTATTGGACTCCCTGTGACAGAAGCACTCCTTTGCCATTATTCTGTACAAACAATTATCTTACATTTATCTGAGGATAAAAGGGGGCAAAAGCATCAAGTAACTTGTAAGTACTGGAAACAGGCAGCTATAAAGCTGGGTAGTCTCAAAGCTGCTGCGATTTCAACCATTATTCTCTGACAGAATATTTGGGTTATATTTGCAGAAAGCCTGAAGTTTGACCTCCATTTGCGTGCACACTTGCACAGATGGAATGAATAATTGATACAAATATGAGTGCATATATCTTTGATTTACTAAAATTAAGGTGCAGGAATAAATATACAAGGACAAATGTTTTAGGTATAATTGCAGAAGTAGTAAAAAGAGATAGGGCATCTGAAAATACCATTTTTCCACATTCAAAATAGACTGAAAACTGAAACAGTGAAGAAGATAATTTTCCACTGATGACAGCACCCAGTTTTCCTCAAAATGGAAAGAATTTCATTACAACATTTTGTGTAAATATAGGACTGGAAATGTTGTGCAGTGTAACATCAAGGGGCAGTGTATTAGCTGCACAGCAGACTTGCTCTTGCAGCATGAGGTTGTGTCTGCTGCTCATGGCTGGGTTGTATAACATATATTAATCTCAGCCATCCTAGCTCAGGTCGTAATGTTCAGGCTCATGTGATGGATTCCAAGAGGCCAAAATTAATCTGAAGTTTTTTCAAGCTTTTCATCTTTTTTTTTTTCACTTGCTAGCAATGTGTATATAAATTGTTATTTCAGTTCATGATTTCTCTGGAGCATTGCTTCCTTCTTGCAAGCCAAACCTCAGAAAAACTAGATTCAGGAAGGCCTCCATATGAGAGGCTTAGTATTTTCCCATCTTTGCAGATTTCAGAAATATTCATTAAAATAAGATAGCCATCACTTAAATAATCCATCCAATACTTTTTGCCTTTTAAAATATGACTATTTTCACAACTGAGAACAATTAACAGGGTTTTATTATTATTATTATTTATTTTGTTTTTCCAGTTTCTTTGGTATATTCTTCACAGGTCTTCTGACTAGCACTTTAAATGTATTAATGCCATTGAATAACAGTATCTTAAAGATTGGGAAATTTTTTTTTATTTAACTTCTACCAGTAAAGGGTCTTTAGAGAACATGGACTTAACACTGTAGTAATTGAGCCTGAGGCTTCCGATGTAAGTAGCTGAGTTTGAGTTTATGACGTCAAAAGGAGAACCTGTCAAGGTGTTAATGGTCGAGGGTCGAGGCAAATAACCCCTCGAATTTCC
>NW_010409939.1:0-3023 GCF_000710305.1 Buceros rhinoceros silvestris
TCAGGGGTTTATTGCACCAGACTCTCTTATGAAGAAAATACGGTAGTTATGAATCAGGTATGACTGGCTGAAGATGTTTAATCTCCTAGCCTAAATAAGAAGTGTGAGTGGCAACTACCGTTTAGTTAAATAACTGTGAGCAGACAAAAGAAATCACAGGTGGCTTCTCTCACACACAGGCACATGGATAGCTTGGCCACAGAGAGGTACTGTCTATGCATACCTCCTCCCGCTCCTGCTCCTCCTCTGCAGGGAGAATTCCCGTAGTCTCCTTGTTCCTGAAAGGAATCATGCCCTGAGGCCTGTCTGGGAATCGATAACAGAGCCTGTGCCACTCTCCTCTGCCAGGACTCTGGGGAAGGCAACGCCTGCCACCACTACTCCGGCAGAGTGGTCACAGCAAAGCTCATGGGAAGCCTGTGTCATGATACACCCGAGTCCACAGACCTGTTCAAGCACAAAACGGACTAGCCAAAAACGTATGGATAGGAGACTGGGATTTGTCAGAAGGATCTTTTAGGCTGAGAACCTGCCGATCCCCACTGTGATATAAAAAGGAGTAGGGAAGCCTTTGGCTCTTTGCAGTACAGAAACTTACAGGATGATGAGGATATCGTAAAATAACCAGAAGCCCTGGGTGTTCATGGTTAGTATAAGAAGTCATGAATCTTCAGTCTTCACGTGATGCCTAGAAGATGAACACCCCCTTCCCTCATTGCTCCGCTTAAACACAACTGTTCTTAATGACTGTGTGTAACAACCTCTAAGTCTTAACACATGATTCAGTTATGATCACATTGGCATAGCAGATTGTATTATTTTTCAGGGAACTAGAATACTAATGGGGTAACACCCGTTGTAGAGGGACAGAGAAGGAAATAAGGAAAGGCTTCACTATGAGCTGCGGATGGCAGAGGGACATCTTCTGCTGAAGATCTCTGGGCAAAGAATAAAGGAAATACATCTGGGAGTTACCACTGTGTGAACCTCTTACAGATCAGCAAACCAGAAGTTGTAACTACTTGTAGGTGAGTAGATAAGTAATGCGCAGCAACTATTTGATAGTAATGTCGATTATTAAGAAGGCTTATTTGCTGGTAAAAGAACACGGTGCGACACAGGTTGTCCAGTAAGGCCCTACAATGCTCTGATGAAAACTTTCTGATGCAGCAGAGGAAAGCACCTTGAAGGAAGATCCTACAAGATACATTTTTAACCAACTAAGGAACTGGTTGAAACTGGAAAGTTGGGAGAACAGCTAGGAAGGAAAGAGTAGCAAATGGGAATTCAAGATCTTTAGGAAAACAAGAGCAAGCAGAAATTGGAGACAAGCTGCCTGAAAGAAAGAATTTACATACACAAATGGAAACTCTGTCGTTGTATAGTAAAGACAGTAAATATAAAAAGAGACCGACCTGGTTAAACCATGAGTTCTTCATTCTTCTTAGACAACAAGGAAGCACAGAGAAAGTACAAAATAGGCCAAATTACCAAGGACAAAATAAAAATACATAGCATAGAAAAATCAGAGAGACCAAGACACACAAAAAATAAATACCAAAAAGGAGGCGGTGAGCTAAGCCCATCAAGAAATAACACATATATATATGTAACTACATTAGCAATAACACGACTATCAAGACTTAGCCCACTCATCAACACGTAAGAAAGCCATCAACAGATCAAGCAGATTAATGCCTCTTTGGATTCAGCTTCACCACCAAGGTCAGCTGTGATTGGAGGACAGCACAATGGCATAGTTAAAGGAGTAAGTACTCAGCCTGGAGTAAGAAAGAACAGATTAGAAAATAGTTTGAACTGTGTACTCTCAAATTTTCTGGTCCTGGAGAGCGTCTGTCTAGCATACTTAAAGCTCTGGGTGAAGTAGTTAGCAGCTACCTTTGACAAATTCTGAAAAGTAACGAGACATTAGAAAAGGGAAAACGTACTTACATGTAAAAGGGGAGAAAGGAGAAATGGGGAAATTCTAAACCAACCAAAAGCCGAATGCCTTTTCATTTAAAAATGTTGGAACAAACTACTTTTAAGAACCAGAAAGAATAAAAATTACAGGCAGCCTAAAGCAAACCATAGCAAGCTAGTTTAATTGTTTTCTATGTTGCGTTAGTTGGTCTTACAGAAGAAGAACCAGTCGATGTTTTCTATACTGACTTTAGTAACGGTTTTGATATTACTGTATGCTGAAGTCTAATAAATAACCTGGAGAAACATGACCTAGATGAAACTACTGCAATGCAAAACTCTACTAAGAGAGTTGTTACTCATCGTTCTCTGTCCAAGTGGGAGAGCAGAGAATGTACACGCCGGAGTCCTGCAGGGGCAGGGTTCGGAGGTGTTCACTGTTTCAAAAGGTACCTGAGTAGTTGAGCAGAAAATCTAACTTTGCAGATGACATAAAAATGGGAGAGATTTAAACTATGTTTGGTCAGGATTAGAATTCGAGAGTAAATCTGAGAAATTACCTAGAGAAAAAAAAAGGATAAAACTCAACAGGGAGAAGTGCAAAATGCTATCTTTGGATATTATAAGAATAATCAAATGGAGGATGGAGAACTATGAAGTGCTCAGGTGACTGTTCTACAAAGAAGGACATGGGTCTCCTGGTGTATTACCACCATACAACGGTGTTACAAAAAAACCCCGAGAGTGGATAAACAGGGATACAGTCTACAAGACAAGGGAAATAACCCCACATTATAGGGCACTGAAGACTCCTCTACTGTAATACGATGTTCAGTTCTGGGCGCTCACCAAAGTCATCCCTCAACTAGCAAGTGCTCAGAGAAAAAAAAAAGAATAGCTAGAGCTGTAGAAAATATGGTCTGAAAGAAATCAGGGATATAGTCTGGGTATATTTGTTCTGAAAAAGCAAGAAATACTCAGACTGAATATTAGAGGAAACTTCTGAACGTTGAAGGTGTTGAAATGTTGGAATAAAATTGACGAGGTTGTAGAGGTTGTTTAAAAACAAGCTAACTAAAGGTTTAAAGAGCAGAGCAGGA
>NW_010409939.1:3124-8430 GCF_000710305.1 Buceros rhinoceros silvestris
TAATTCATTTGCATTGGGCTAAAGCGATGAGCCACATGATCCCGAGAGATCCCTTTCAGCCTTAGCATTCCACATCTTCTCCACAACCTCGTCAGTTCTATGACATTTTGGGCTAGTGAAACAGAGGACCAGCCTCTGCCCTAATTACTCCACCTTTCCAAATTGCCTCAGAAATAGATACATTTTTTTTTTCAATATGAAAGCTGCCTGCTCAGGAGTTTTTAGCTGTGACTATTCAGACATAATATTTATTTTCAGTATCCTTCTGTAGATTAAGGATTAGGACACCCTGGTGAGGTCTTACATTAAGTCCTATAAACAATACTGCAAGAGTGTGTTTCTACAGACAGAAGATTATCGTGCCGTTAACTAGCTGGAGCTAGCTAGCTTAAAACCATGCGGGAATGGAGCACAGATTGCTTTCTCAAATGGCTGGATGAATCACTCCACTAATCCATTCATGGCAGGAGGGGAAGAGGCTGATGTGTCAATTTGATACCATTTCCTCAAAAAGCAGCTGGAACTCTTCATATGTGAACTGAGCCATTGTCACTTAGGGCTGTTCCGGGAGTTCTTGTTCCTGGGCCTTACTGCTTTCCCTATTTCCGGATCTTTGCACAGAATCTTCAGACTATTTTGGACACCTTTTGCACCTAAAGATATGGCAGAGTAGATGAAATGGAATTAAATTATTCATCCTCCAATCCGTATCTGAAAAGTGCCAGGGTCTTTGTTTGGTGTTCTGCACAGAGCTGGCACGCTGTCACACGCTGCCCCTTCCGGCCACTCGGTGTGCGCAGCCTGCTACGGAGTCATTAGCTGTTCCCAAAGGTGTAAGCCAGTCTCCTTTGCACGTGCTGTGGTTGCCATTCTCCTTGGCTTCGTCATTTCTTTTTAGATGTGGAAGATACTACACTATGTCTGTAATGGTGACTGTAATTTTTACCACTTCCAGTGGCAAGTTTCCCAGGAATAAAGTAAGTTTCCCAGGAATAACTCTTCTGGTGCTTCACACTATCTGTGGTATATTCCAAACTGTAAATTTAACCAAATAAAGACGGAATAAGTTGTTCACTGAAGCATGTCCTTTTTCTCACTACAATGCCATATATATCAGCCGGCTCAGGCACACTTCTGGTTTCATGTGGTATCTCTCTCGTTTCCACAAGATCCAGTTTGTGCCATATCGAACAGAGGAGCTGCTCCTAGCTGTGTACCTTGATAGTCTCACCTGCCAACCCTGAAGAACAGCCTGAGAAGTCCTTTACTCTGACGGTCTTTGTTACTTTTTGTCTCTGTATCTTCATCAGCAAGTGCTCCAAAACATTTGTTTTTCCAACTGGACACCTGCAGTTCCAGGTATTCCTTTTCTCGATTACCAATCTGGGTATCAAGGTCGAGTCACATCCCTCCGAGCTTCCCTCTCAGCTCTCATTAGCACCCCTGTCCCGTGGTGGGTAAAAGAGGGCGCCTGGACCCAGCTACCACTCAATGCAGGAGCTGTCTCCAACCATGACAACTCAAATCTGGAGATATTACCTATAGGTAATAAAGTTGCTTTCCGTATAGATACTGGTGATACTTTTCCAGTTCTCAGAACTTCTTATCAGTGCAAACGTGGTTGTGTTTTACAGAGTTAAGAGGTTTAGAGTTAAAAATATAAAAGCCTTCAGTATTATCTTAAGATATTTAAAAATACTGCTCATCTCGTCTCCAGAGAAGGATGACAAGTTATATGCAAATATGTACTGTGATATGAAAGGATCATTTCAGATTACAAAAATTTAATGACAATTGGAAACTTTGGTCTGCTGAGACCAACTCAATTTTTATCTACTTTATAATGTTTCATTTGAATTCAGCTGTTCTGTCCCAGGGTTAGGTAACGGAGCCGCTGCAATGACTAAAATTCCCACAAACAAACCTAAACAAGCGATACTATATAGTCAAAATGTCTAAAGACAGCTTGTCATTGATGGAATCTTTTTTTCCAGTGGTATTGCCACAGTCCACAGTAGAACTTATAACTCGGGTTTTTTTTTTTAAACCCTTCGCTCTGTTTGCTCTAAGACCATACTCAGCTGCAAAACTTCTTTTGGAGCTGCGAGGTGCAGTATCTCGCTTGGGCCACTTAGAAATCCAAGTAGCATCAATGCATGGAGGATTACATCCGGTGTGCCCTACAGACAGACTGCTCTGGGAGGCACTTTCTGGGCCAACAGCTCCCTGGCTGATCACACCAAGTCTCGGCAAGAGACAAGCTAGCAGCTGACCCTGGAGCTTTGCCCCCTCTATTTAAAGGAGACCTAATCCATGCATTTCGTGGGCACTGGAATTCTTTGCTGTTCTTTGCATTTCAGTTGTGATCGTGCTCCTAATTTGCTTTGAGATCTCACTGATACTCTTGAGATCTGCTTTCTGGTCTGGTATTATTTCCCCTCCTACTCCAGTAACAGCACTTGGTTTTGACCTGATCACTCCAGCCTTCTGCACACCCTAGTTTTTTGGTTCTCTTTAGCTTTGTCAGTGGACATCCTCTTGACTGACTACTTGATTTGGTACATCCTTTGACAGTTCTGGCTTCCTGACTTCAGCATCTTCTTTGGTTACAGTGAAAACTTGTGGGTTTGGCTGTGGCCTATTTTGCGTGGTCTGCTGCTTGTTGAGAATCAGCAGGTAGCAAATATTCTCAGCTATCAATACATGGTTTTAAGTGTCTTAATTTCAAAATGCTACCTATAAGCTCTTCCAATATCCATTGGCTTGGGTTAGACTCATCTTGGAATAATGCTTGTCAACAGCTAATAAGGAAAACACATGTAGTATTTTAGGCAAAGAAGATTGATCTCAAGACAGTAACGTTGCATATAAAATGAGAACTCTCCAAGCACTTAACTTGATGTTTCTTTCTCTATAATGCAAAATATTCTGGATTAGCTTTGCTCTGTATTCAAGCAATACTGAATTTCTGTGTTCAAAAGTCCTGTGCTGTACAGAAAAAGGCATAGTGATTTTTTTCTAAAAGGTTAACTAATTCTGTTCTTCTCTGGGGTCTTTGTTTTTTTTAAATTATGAACATAGTTGAATATTCCTCAATCACTTACTATCAAATAGTACATGATTCCTTCATTTCATAGCGAAGAAATGTAATCATGGTTCCCTTGGCCAATGCAAAATGTGCAAGACAACCACCACCTCAGCCGGCAAATGCCTGGGAGTATTCAGTCCATCAACTTCTAACTGACAACTAGAAAGTCAGATTGCTAAAACAGGAAACCGCTGCAGCACCTCTATTTTTTTTTTAATTTACATTTAGTCTGAAATGTAGAAGTGATCAATGCCCAAGAAACATCTGCTTTCGAGTTCCTAGAACTGAGGGAACTGGGAGACATAGGAATTCTGTGAAGCTTCTGAACCCATCTCTGACTTGTGAAAGAAAATTAAAAGCCTGACTTTTACTCCGTATACTGAGAAATGTTCACTACACAAGTGCACATCTTACAATATACAGATGAAGGTTTTGCTTTTAATTTAATTTGCACCATCCAAATTCCTGCTTACCTCATGCTTCTACTTCTAGTAGAATAGTTTCATCTTGATTCTGAAAGAATCATACTGCGTTTATACATTTATTGTGGTGATGATATCCCAGCAGGCTTGATATAGAACTGCAACAAATTCTAAATGCACCCATTAATCCACACTGATTATTTTCTCTAGCAAATACAGAAGTTGACAACGATGAAATTATTAGTTTCAACTATCTATCCAAGTTTGTGTTTAGGTAAATGTGAAGAAAATTAAGCCCTTTGCTGTTTGTTGCTGGATGAAAATCAGAATTAAGAAATGCAACCCAGTGCAGGAAAAACAATTAGTCGACCATTATTAACTGTACTTTGAAAATACAGCAGAAGATTTTCCTGCTATGCTTATCTTAGAATTTAATCACTCTCAAAAAGATGTCTTACCAAAATGAGTAATTGCTGCAAACAACAAAACCAACAACCATCAACAAAACGCTGTTTACTGGAAAATAGAATCCTGTTTAGCTTCAGCGGCTTTCCCAACAACTTTGGGTGCTGATTTCTCTTCCCCAGAAGAAAAATTGATAATGAAGTCAATTATTTCTTGATGCAATCCCACTTATTTCCAAATAAATAAATAAATAAATATATCCAGAGGAATATACAAAGAATTTTATCTTTCTTTTATAGCAGAACAAGAAAGTGACGGTAACTCGTCTCTAGCAGTTCTACATTCTGAATTCCTTTCTCTCAAGTTCCTTGACATGCCACCTACTTGTTGAGAATCAGCAGGTAGCAAATATTCTCAGCTATCAATACATGGTTTTAAGTGTCTTAATTTCAAAATGCTACCTATAAGCTCTTCCAATATCCATTGGCTTGGGTTAGACTCATCACATCTAAATAAACAGGAACATGGAGACTCCTCAGTCTTCCTCTGACCGCCACGTGTAGTTTCAGTGGCACAGGACATTTTTTCCATTTTTCTTCCAAATTCTTGATTCTAGTTAAACTACCCGGGCCCTATTAATGACAAACAGATATCCAGGATGGTTTCAGTGATCAGAAAGCCAGGAAGGACCACGTGTCCCCTCTTCTGACTGATTCTAGAATAGACCCTTGGCTGCCTAATCAACATAGAACAAAAGACTTTCTCAGAATGAATTCCCATGTGAGTTATATTATAACTTTAAGGAAAAAAACCCCAAACCATTCTGCGATTAAAACATTTGCAGTGATGAAGAATCCACACCAAAGCTTGGTAAGCAGTTCCAGTGCAGCCTGTGCCTTTCTTTTATTCTGTTATGCCTGACCTCAACATCTAGGCAATAAACAAGGAGCTCTAGTTCTACCAGATATAGTTCCCATGGGGGAAACCTTAAATAAAGTCAGGATTTGTACAAAGAGGAAGTCACCTGAGCTTGTGAGGACAATGGTGTCTCTCATGACAGATTGGTCAGATGTTCAACCAAAAGCTGGGCAGTTAGAATAAGCATCAAGACTACCCTAAACAGTCAATGATGAGAGAAAAAAGTACATGCAGAAATACTCTACCATCTACAGAGCAGAGCAGTTTTCTGAGACAAAAACCACACAGTAAGTCCATTTCTTCACTCTCTTAATTATTCTCCATCATTTTCTCATTTGTTTTGTCTATTTTTTCATGTTTTGGACTGTGTACTTCAGTACTGGTGCACAGCTTTGCCAAGTACAATTGTAATACACGTTCCCTACAACCTCTTCATATTTTGTGCTTTATACTTTTACAGATTATACCGGTCC
>NW_010409939.1:8519-14205 GCF_000710305.1 Buceros rhinoceros silvestris
CCCTACACCACAGTGATGACGGATCACGTTATACTGTGACCCAGTTAGTACTGGCCAGGACAGGGCACCTGGACTCTTAAAGGCGGTAACATTTCTTCCCAGCTGATCAGCTTGCACGTAGAAATATTAAAACGCACTCTCCTACTAAATGATTCTGTCATTCTATGTGAGTGACAAGCCCTTACAGATTAATTGTGTTTGTTAACTGGCTTATAGTCAGAATACAAGACCCCAGTTACCTTTTATAATGTCTTACTGGGTCACATCATGTCATGTGCTGCTCCTGCGTACAGTGGAAAGTGACATCTCACCCTCTTACTTTTGGGTCCCCACAGAAGTCAAACCAGGAGTTCCTCTAAATTATGCCATCAGAAGTTGTGCTGCTATTCTCAGCAACCCATTAGGTAGAGCATTTCTTCCCCATTCCCGGAGCGCATGAATTACATGATTACTCTCTGATTCCCCAGCCATCTGCTGATGGAGAGCTCTTCATAATGGAGATCTTCCACTAATTACCTCGAGCCATTTTAAACTCTGATTTGAAAACTCTGATTGAAAATCACTTTGTAGAGCAAAGTTTCCAGCCTAGGATCTTTCCTCACAAGTGTCTACAGAGTTTTGCTTCTGTTCCATACTTTTACTTCCATTTTACCAACATAGCTAGAAATTGAGTCAAATCATTCAAAACTATCTGTTGACACTTTGCCAATAATGGGGTCATCTGAACAATGACTTTGGGATGGTTGGGGTTGTTTTCTGGTAATATGGTCAATGAAATCTTGAATCTTTAAAACATGTCACATGAGTAACTACATTATCCAAAAGCCACTGGAGAGAGCTCATAGAAATCCATGAATATCTCCTGTTTGTTCCGAAAGAAACCTCGAAACCCCTGTATGTCACCACTGCGATCCATGGTTCTATAGGTAACCTGTTGCTTCCAGTCTCTCTCCTTCATGATTTCTATCTGCTCACCTACATTTGCAGAAGTTATAAGCTGGAGGCTGAGAGAATATTTGGGTGTGGGGGTGGGGGTGTGTCACTCTCTTGCTGTCTCCTGCTGTTCTCTAGATGTCCACCACGAACCGCTGCCAGATATGGGATCCTGGGCTAAACAGACCTTTAGTTTGGTTGCTTTTATGTTTCCATGCACCAGAAAAGTCTCTGTTTGCACAAGTTAGCTTGTGATGGATAAACTCTTAGACGCCATCCCTACTGACGCATTCTGGTCTGAGGCACAAACTCTGTAATTGTTCCTGAACACCTTGCTGGAATGCCAAGAACTGAGAGCAGGGAAGTGGTGCTGGAATACGGAAATGTGAGAAGATATGCTTGAGGGGATTGAATGGTTACTGAGAAAAGGAAAGGATGGGAGCTGGGACAAGGTTTCAGAGAGATACTGGCCTAGGACGTAAGCCTCAGATGTGCCAGGATGAGGATCTTCATACTGGAAGTCAGGACGTGTGAAAACATGGATGACTGAGACACAGGTTGCAGGGCAGACAGTGATGGAGAAGAGAATGCATGGTCCTCTCGAATGCAGGTTAGGATACAGGATTCCTGAGTTAGCTGGTAAAGAGACAACATAAAAGATTAGTTTATCTCCCCCCAATAACTGAGCTGCACAGAATTCACAGATGATAGTTTCCTCTTGCTTTTATTTGCTGCTAGATCATGTCGTCAGAATTTGTTCTACAAACTCCTGAGTTTTGAACTTTTTGGATGAGCACCAGGGATATAAATTAGCTTCAACAAGCTAGAATTTCTGATGGTTGTATTTCTAGATGGCCTTTTGGGAAGTTACCTTCTAAAAATAACTTGGAGAGCGTTAAGATTACAGAGACTAAAACATTCAAAAACTAGAGAGCACTCAACCTCAAGCTGCTTGTGAAAACTTAATTAAAACTCCTGGAACATATGTGCTAGGATAAAGTGTTTTATTTATGAGATCGCATACTACTTGACCACAGGCCGCTCCTTCCTTCGGTACACAGGATACCCAGTGTCCAGAATAGAAAGTCATGAGGTAGCCTGCTGTTTGTATGGCCGTTCCCTCATCTAGTCCAAAAGCTACACAGTGCACTGACTGAGGCAGAAAATTTCAAGAAAAAAAAGTTGGTTGGTTGTGAGTTTTGCACAGAAGAGTATCTCCTGAACAGCTGGATTCTCTCTTTGTCTCATGTCAATGAACCCTGCATGAGGCTGAAACTCATTTAATTCAGATTTGGGACAGGCGATGAGAGGTACGTACTTTTCACTTCCTCTGTACCCGGAGTCTCACGCTCTGGAGATTTCTTAACTGCAAGTGAAGTTGATATCAGATATGATTGCCAAATTAAGTGTAAAAATAAAGCTACAAATGTAGCCATGCAAAACTGGCAGACAAAGTAACACATATTTTCCATGCTAACATAATTATATCTTAGTTCTCTGTGCATAAAGTGGGGACAAATGGAACTAATGTTTGTGAAGCTTCCATCTGCCAATGATAGGTATCAAAAGAATCATAAAATATCCTCAGTTGGAAGGGATCCATGAGGATCAGCGAGTCCAACTCCTGACTCCCCACAGGGCAACCTAAAAGTTAAACTATACATCTACGAGTGTACACCGACAGGCTCGGGGCCACGAGCACTTCCCTGGGGAGCTTGTCCAAGTGCTTGACCACCCTCTCAGTGAAGAACTTTTTCCCGGTATCCAACCTGAACTTATCCTGATGCAGCTTTATGCCATTCCCTTACGACACCAGAGAGAAGAGGTCAGAACATCCATCTCTCAGGAAGCTGTAGACAGCAATGAGGTCACCCCTCAGTCTCCTCTTTCTAAGCTGAACAAACCTAGTATCCTCAGCTGCTCCTCATATGTCTTGCCCTCTAGACCTTTCACCCCTTTGGACACATTCTAATATCTTTACATCCTTCTTGTACTGTGGGCCCAAAAATGCACACAGTACTTGAGGGGAGGCTATACCAATTCTGCCTCCTAAGTCATACCCTTTAGTCCCTTCACCATCATTGTTGCCCTCCTTTGGACACGTGCTAATATTTTTACACCCTTCTTACGTCGTGGAGCCCAAACTGCAGAGTACTGAAGGTGAGGTCACGCCAATGATGAGTATAGTGGGAGGATCCCTTCCTTTGACAGTTAACTGTACAGTGCCCAATGCACCCCAGGATGCCAGGGCACATTATTGGCTCATACTGAGCCTACCGTCAACCAAGACGCCCAGACCCCTTTCTGCAGAGCTATGCTTGCACTCCAGGCTCTTATCCTCTAAGGTAGAGGGTTTTCCCAAGGAAAAACATTTACAGCATGGAATAGTGTTTCCTAGAAAAGGCATGAACTGAATAGCCTAACGTGGGGATAAAACGAAATGTTGAAGGGTATTTGTGAATGTCCTTTACCTTACACACTGAATGAGACAGAGGGGTATGAAAGAGGAGTATCAGTGCAGTCTGGGAATATAACACAATACATACGCTCAAACATGCATTGCCAATTCATAACTAGTTCAAGGGGTGGAAAGCACAGGAGCAGGTCTGAGGGTGGGATCACAGGGTGGGGATTTTTGAGTTTGACTCAGCATAAGCTGACAAAGTGGGAGGAGGAGCCACTTGTTGAGCCGAACCACAGGCAGCAAGACACAAGGATAGGAGATAGCAGCTCCAGGGAGTAGAGAGTGTGGAAGGCATTTCTCAAAAGCCATGTCATGAATTGGCTATGATTTTTCACTGTTGGCTTCTTAGAACTGAAGTTGCACGGGCATGCAGGGAATGTTGCATTTCCTAACCTGTGAGCATTTGACTTTGCAAACTTACTATTGCTTCAATTACTTTTCTGTGTATAACATATTTATTTATAACAGCGCACTGGGATGGTTTAAAATGAAATGAAGAAATGTTTGTAAAAGAAGATTATAGTTTTAGAATAAGAGCGAGAGATTGAAGGGAAGGTACGTTAGAGACACTGGAAGGTTAAAAGGGAAGGTTGGGCTTTTGGAGGACCCACAGAAGCAAAGAGAAGACCACCACAGATTCCAAACTGGGGGTGCACCAGTGAGGGTGATGAACTGGAGGATCAAGCACTGCTTAATACAACAGCGGAAGGAAGAAGTATTTTCAGCATGTGGAAAATCCACTGCCATATGATGACAGATGTTTAAAGAACAAGAATCCTAGCATTCAGGACACAAGTGAGAAGTCATTTTGCAGTCATTCTAAAGAAGAAATAGTAACGTCAGTAAGGAGTTTTATGAGAGTCTCATCACACAGTCTTGTCTTCATGGCAAGTGGGGTTGGATCCTTCCCCTTCTCAAGTCTCTGTGTGGCACGTATCTTGAGTCTCACAGCAAGGCAAGGACTGGACTCTCCCATCCACCTCCCAGTTCAATGAAGCTCTTGTGGAAAGACCCTGTACTGAACGTCCTGACTGTGTCCTGCTCTGGCTCGTTTTTCAAAATGGCCTTTTAGCAAACAAAACAGCAATGCATTAATCCAGTCTGAAGGTACTGATGACCACGGCACAGTCCTCATCCTACATGAAAGGAAAACTTGCCTGAAAAAGCAACTTTGTTCATAGCTAGAACAGGCTCAGACACTTGGAGTGGAACTGAAGAAAAATGGCTTTGCTTTGAAAATTAAAAGGTTTGCAAAAAATTACCTTTTTCTCCAATTTTTGTCTCTGAAGTAAGTGTCAAGATATTGTCAAAACTATCACCAGAGTGATTCGCAGTAAGATAATCTTATTATGATTTTTAATAATTTTATTTTTGAATTAAATTTCCTACAAGGAATTTCTTAGAGCATGTTTTAGAAGCTGACCAATTTTAAGTCTTGTGAAACAGAATTCACTTCACAATTTCAAATGTTGCAGCTTTTTTTCTCTCAGAGAGCTCTAAACCATGCTAATAAGCAATTAAAAACTACATTGTGGCTCTTAGTGGGATAAAGCCAGATTTCCAGTCAAAAACTACTCATTCCTTTTCATATCTTTATCATCACTTTGATTTAAGCAGACTAGCAGTGCTGTTTCACAAATGGGATATAGATACATGCTGCGCTTCCCACTGCACCCTCTTATCTGGCACTATCACTCATCTGACTGCACATGGAGCAACGTCAACCTGTTGGCCCAACCAAAACCTGGCCGGATTTTAGCCACGAGAATGTTCACGTCAGCATAGAAAGGCGACAGAAATGTATAGCCAGTCATCGAGGAGAGGGCAGGACCGCTAGTTTTGACAGCAGCTTTATCATGCCTCTGGTGAAACCACACACTAAACCTCGGGATAAGATCTGGAGCCAGATCTTATTCAAGCTCCTCTGTCTGAGAAGCACCAGGAAAATAAAGGAATACCATATGCCAGATTGAATGGAAGGAAACGGAATTGAAGGTTCCTGCATCCTTTTCTCTCAACACTATTCTGACAGACCCCACAGGAGAAGATCTTCAGCCTGTAAGGAGAAAGGTCTTGTTTAGGAGGAGACTAGAAAAGGCTTGCTTTACCAGATCCAGTACTGAATTAATAGTTGTGAACAAACAGTTTTTGAGATCCACTAACCAAAACCTAGAAAGAAATTGGATTTACGAAGACTAATTCTTTATATATAAGAATACACGTGCAGGTGCCGCTCCAAAGATAGGTCACGGTAAGATGAGAAGCTAGGTTCATGCAACAACTCCCTCC
>NW_010409939.1:14327-18813 GCF_000710305.1 Buceros rhinoceros silvestris
GAAACCAATACATCCCACCCTCCTCCAGGCTGCACGCTCTTCTGGGCTGTCTTTAGAGGGGCTTCGGGACCTGTCTGACACAAGTCACTTCAACTCACCAACGTGGCGAAAAGCTATTAGCCTTTTATTTTCCCCCTTGATTGGCTTAGCAGGTTGGAGAACAAATGTTACTAATGGTGGCAGGGCCCCAAATATAGCTGAATGTCATAGCTGACAGCATTTCTCAGCAAAATGTCACTAAACCAACATGAAACGATGCTATTTCAGACTTGAACTTACAGTTTAAGGACAGTATAGAAAAGCTCGCTGTAGAAATGATCCTAAAGTTGATGTGGTGTAAATTGAATGGAAAGAAAACAAAAGCAGTTCTGTATCTAAGCCTCTTGGTTTCATAAGGCGAATGTTGGTAAACTCAGGGACCTAGTTAATCCCTTCAGCTGGACTGAGGAGGTCACGGGAAGTGATTTGCTGTTTCTTCCAGGGGCAGGTGCTAACGCAGTGCATAAAAGGCTGACTGAGACTAAGCGGAGTACTCCCAGGGGAAGAGAGACTTGCTAGCTAGGAAGCTTTACTACACATCGAGAAGCACAAAGATATTTTCCAGAGCAGAGTGAGGGAAGTAGCAGCAGGTAGCACCGAACAGGAGAGCGTCAGATTGGAGAGTGTCTGCTAGGAGACTTCTCTGGGAGTTATTCTTGGGATTGATCTTATTGCTTGGCAAAGAAGAGAAAATAAGCTTATTGCACTGGCTGGTTTCACAGAATTAGGCAGCATCATCAACACAGTGATGATGCAGTGGGATGTCACATGGAAAAGCAATGAACAACCTTGATGGTTGAACTAATGGAAACAAAACAAGCTGCTCCAATACCAAATGCAAGGTCGTGCTCTTGGAGGCTAATAAACATTTCGCTGTTAACAGAGAAACTTCCCAGCAACTGAGTAGAACTAGAAGAGATGGTGGTTATCTCATGTAGTTGTGCAAAAGGGCAAGTGCGCAGCCAAGACCGTGATATTTCACGAAGATATGGAAATATTAATGTACTGTACAATGTAGTAGTTACATTTAAAATGGAATATTATGGGAATTTGAACCCACATTTAAGATAGATGAGCTCAGACTGGGATGGGTGGCAATAAAGGCGAGTAGAATGACCAGGGAAATGAAGATCTGTTGAGCAAGAAGAGACTACAAGGTCTTTGTTTAGTCTAGCAAAAGGAAGGCTGAGAGGGAATATGATTACTGTCTATAAATACATCGGGGTAAACACCAGGGAGGGAGAAGCGCTATTTAAGCCGAAGGACGAACACTGGCACAAAAACAAAAGGGTTCTTGAACAAATTTAGTCTGGAAATTAGAAGAAGGTTTCCAACCACCAAAACAATGAAGTTCTGGAACAGATTTGCAACAGGAGTAGGGGGCAAACATATCAAACTACCACTAAGATGGAGCTCAAAAAGTTTCTGGAAGGGATTATATGACAGTTTCCTGTAATAGCAAGAAATTGGACTCAGTGACCTAGGAAGTCTCTTCCAGTTTTATATTCTGTTTTGCATTTATTTATTCTCCATAAAGACAAGAAATTTATCTAACTAAAACCCTCAAGTGTTTAAAAACTAATTAAAAGTATTTTGCAAGTAAAAAGATATGTTGATTATTGTAAAGCCACTGCAAGTGACTTCAGAATAACTCTTTACTGGTACAATACTTCTCTGCTAACACTCCTGGTCTGTACTATTGGAATGTCTTCTATGGGAAGGTTACCCAGTTTAGAACATAACTTGTTCTTTACTGTCTCAAAACTGAAATATGGGATGTTGCATGAAGGTCTTTTGAAGATACATCACAACATGCAATGTACAGCAATCTTACAGGATAGTGTATATTGACTCATTATCTGACCTTTTCCAAGATGACTTTTGGTTAAATAAGCTGCAAATTCAACAGCTGAATGCAATTTATTTATAGATACATATTGATTTGTTTATAAATATTATGAAAAGTACATGTAGTTCAACCACCATAATGAAAACCACCGAAAATGTTTTGTAGAAAGCAATCTGAAGACCGATTTTTATAGTATGGTTCTGTTATGTACAGTACAAACATACACACACCTATCGTAGCTTTTCATTAAGAGCTTTAGTCTGTACAGAGTAGCTGTAACGTCTAATGCATCTCAAAAATCAGAACACCAACAGAGGGAATATTGTATAATAAAAACAAAATTATCAAGGTGTTTTAATATTCCACTTTTTTTCATTTGGTTTTGTTTTTTAAATCTTTTTCCTTCCACTACGGTTTCTTGAAGTCATCTTGGGCACCCAACTAGTAGACCAGAATTCCACTATGCCCATGACCATGAAAACATTACCTGCTCCATCAACCAAAGTTTAGCCACATCTTTCTTCTTTGTGATGGCCAAGGGGGAACTGAAGCTAAACAGACAAAAATTGAGATTAAGGACAGCAAAGAAAGCGAAATAGTAGCAGAAATGGTAGGGAACGGAAGTAGAGAAAAGAATAAAATAAAGATGATAAATAAAACCGTGTAAGGCAGAGATTACAAGGTTTGTGGGATGGGCCAGTATAGAAGCCCACAACAAAATGAAAGAAATTTTGGGGTCACATACTTTACAAAAGTTTCCCATTTTCACCTCCACAGGCAGCAGAAACATACAGACATTTCTATAATGTAAATTTTATCTGCATTCCAAACACAATTTTTCCCCAAGCCAAGCTTCAAATCATTTGTAATAACCTGTGTTCTGAAGGGGTTCATGAACCACCGCTTTCCAACGGTATGTCTGTGGAGTAGTGACAGACATCCCGACCAAGTATTTCCTCTTCATTCCTCAGAATTCTCTTCCAGACACTCGGACAATGAGACTGACGTAAACCTAAACATTCTGGAACAAACGCCACTATTTTTTATCATAGATAAATATTGCCAATAGCAGGCGGGAGCTTTAGCCTATGTCCCTTCTGTTCCTACAAGATACTCTGCGTCACTTGAAGGTTGGCTTGGTAGTGTTCTTACGATTCCCGCTCAGACATAAGCTCCTGAAAATACATCAGATTGCTCCCTCTCGGTTCAAAGACAAGTGACCACTTTTTGCGACCGTTTTACTCCATGACAGATAGCAGGATGTCACTCTCCTTGTAAGCCACTGAACATAGTGTTGGTTCAGCTCTGTTGAATTTATCTACTGCCAGTCACCACATTTGACATTTTTCAGTGAAGCTGCTGACATCAGGCCCGCCCATGAGAGCTGTGGTGTGGAGCCTGTGAACACATCTGGTTCAGATCTCGGGTCTTCATGAAGAGATTTTACTGCTCAGTGTTTGAGCTAATGCTGTCTCTCAAACCACAAAAAAATTGACTCGATCCGGCTTGTTCTTAAAAATAATCTCAATTATAAATGGGTTTATGGATTAAGAGGTAGGTGTGGGAACATTTTCTTCCTTTCTCCTGATGTCAGTTGGAAAAAACAGTGGAAAAATCATGGCATATTTCATTACTTTTGTCTATATTTGAACATACAAATTCAAAAATAGGGTTACATGTCTATAGGGGGAGAGGAGGTCTCTGGAGTTATAGCATTTTATATATCAATACATTTCAGTGACGTTCCGAAAGTGCAACCAAAACCATTAAATTTTCTGTTTGAACTGGACAATCTGAAACGTTAATGGAAATGGTCCTTTGGTACAGCGCTATGTGGAAGTCCTGGATAACTCTGTTAGGTACCGTCTGTCGCTAGGGCAGTGCTAGGAGGAAGGTGCTCTTTGATTACTTCCTCAGCGGCGTAGAGCGACACGCTTCTAAATTAGAAAACCACTCGTTTTTTACCATCCATCTCCAGAAGCTCTCAAAAATGGTGCTTATGGCCTCTTGAATTTCTTTCTGAACTTCAACAGAACTTAAATATTGATGGATAAGCACTGCTGTAGAACAAAAGACGTCTTCCTGTGACCAGAAAGTTCAGAAAATGTGTGACGTGGAGGATGACTGACGGTGGGTTTGACTTTTCCCAACCCAGAAGACCTTCAAGGCTAACAAAACAGCCAGGAGCAGATGAGGCTCAACGGTGAAATTTCAACAGCTGTCTGGTTCCTAGGAACATAATTAGCTGGATGGAGTGATGCTGTAGAACAAAATTTATGAACAAACCGAACCCGCAGGAACTCCCCTTGAGAACATACAGTAACGGCGCTGGAGAAGCTCTTGGCTTGAGCTGTTGAGTGAAGCCCGTGTCCGCGGGTGGAACCATTAGGAAGGTTGTATTGCTGTGGTAATAGAAGATGGACAATTTCTGGTCTCTCCCACACACGAAGATTTAACAACCAGGCACACCAAGGGCGGTGGAGGAAGGCGCTAGCCCCGCAGTGACCTCTGCACCGCCCGAGGGCCAGGCTGAGCCCGCGGCACCTGCCCGCCCCGGGCTGGAAATGGCGCCCGCGCCCTGAGCGCGGCTCCTCGCCC
>NW_010409940.1:0-299 GCF_000710305.1 Buceros rhinoceros silvestris
TATTATTATTATGTATTTTAACACGTAAGTAGTATATATTTATACAATATTGTTATATGCCGTTCCGTATATCCCTTCAGCAGCATGCATGTCGACAGGCCATAGACATGATTAGTAGAATCTCATACCATTAAACTTCTGTTATTTAATCTTGCCGTATATAACTTTGCCAAACCAAAACCACTTATTCTGTAGTTTCTCTGATTATTATCTGCCTCAATTTAATTTATTTGATTTGTATTCTTTATTGAAAGCAAAATAGCTCAGTAAGTAAGCTCAGTAATAAGACTCCAGGAAGC
>NW_010409940.1:414-25478 GCF_000710305.1 Buceros rhinoceros silvestris
CATTGTGAACCTCAAATAAAATTCTGTTTATCTTTTAAACTAGATGCTGTGATTAGATTGAGAGTGTTGATACTCACCAAAGAAGGTTTGGCTTAGGTCAAAAAAAAAAAAGAAGCCTCACTATTTTGGTGGGCATTTAAAACAGAGTATGCACGTGGTTATGGGGGTAGTTGTTCATAAACTTAAAATGACCTTTATTTTTACTATGTGTTTGATAACCCAAGCAACAGAGCGATTGAAGTGAATTTGGGACATCTGTATGTATTTGAGACGTGCAGATGTTGACTAGCATTGGGTCATAAAGCAAAACTTTAAAAAGGGTGAGCACCCCTGGATGAAGCCTGCCAACAACAGCTGTTGTGACTGGAAAGCCTAATTTTCAATAAAAAGCCAAACTGAGAAAAGGTTTTCTGCAAAGATCCTCTTCACACCCCAGCTAGGAGCTAATACTGCTGACTAGGAAAAGCTAATACTTTTAGCTGGGTTTACAACTGGTTACTCTCTGACCTCAGCAACTCATGTAAATCCCAAATAACACCGTGAAACTGTGGTTCAACAAAGTGGCATACTTTTGCTGAAAGATGCTTTATGCAGGTCTTGTTCGAACTGTGGGTAGCTCAAGAACAGCTGCCCAGTGCAGCATTAACTCAGGTGAATGACACCAACAGGCTACTGAACCCAGGCAGAAATGCATGTGTGTATCCAAGGGCACAACTGGCCTCTAATATTTCTTCTGAATCAGTGGAGTACAAAATTGGCAAGGCACCATGAGGCTCACAGAATCCACCCCAGAGGTCACTGTTAAATCAGAAGAGCTCAGAGGTACAGCAGCTCCAGGGTGCTCCTGAACAACCGACAGCAGTCAAAATACCCAAACATCCAGAACTTCCAGGCTGGCACAGGGGTAGATGAAGATGGGAAAAGGGCATTACCACTAGTTTAGAAACAATTATAAGTAAGGAATTTGTCAAGCAAGAGCCTCTGTGTGGTCATAGGAAGCAGTCCAGACTGTGCACTATGGAAAAAGGAAAACCTTTTTCTGTCAGGGCCCTCTTAAAGAGTGAGAGAGAACTAGCATGCACAGATATAAATTAGTAAGACAGCAAAACATACATCAAAACTAGAGAGACAGAGACAGAACTTTCATTTGGTTTTTGCTGTTTGCAAGAACACCAGCATGGTCATATCAGTTAAATGCCATAGGGAAGTGGTTTGAGAGCAGAAAATAGCTGTGCTGTAATTACCACATAATTATTCAGAGTTACAGACTTCCTTACCACATTAAAAGAACTAAGGCGGATTGTTATACTCAGCCTTAGTTTAGGCCTTAGTGCAGGCTTGGTAGATAACACCTATGTAAATGAGAACCGGAGTACGAAAACATGCTATTGGAGCTGCTCAGAAAACCCTACACACACTGTCTCATTACTGTGGAATGGCAATCGGGACTGCCTCAGCTTAATGTTCTCTACAGCACAGCTTATCAGGTTTCTAACCCATTTCTTTCTACAGGAATCAGAACACTTCACAGGAACATTACAGATGGTCCGTCCCAAGGGAACAACTAATTTCAAAAGAGGAATTATTTTTCTGTCAGGTTTATGATTTAAAATAATACAGGCAAACACACCAACTATGTTGCTTTGGTTGCTAAGAGACCTTAAATTCAGGAGACTGAAATGGCATATTGAGGTGTGTAGCTCTCCAGTACATTGCGAGTGGTCCTACACATGCTCCTGTTATACTGACTGAGTTCTAGAGCTGGTCAGATATTTTCTTCTGATGATACAAAATTTTTTCCCCAGGAAATTCTAAATCATTGTCACAGAATCTGCTCAGAGGTTACACTGACTTCAGCACAAAATATTAAAGATATGGTCCTGCTTGTAACTCCTGAGCAAACCTGTGTGAAGGAAACTCGCAGCTCCATGCACCCTCTGCCTCTCTCTCGTTCCCCTGCAGCTGGCATATAATAAGCCAACAGTATACAATGGGTTGTTTTAAAATGCTTTGTCCCATCCAATAAAATCCAAGCCCCTAGATACTTTTTTTTCAATGTGTTGCTCTATCTAGGTCAACTCTCAACATCAAAAGATGAACAGGGAGCTGAAGGTCCACCTTCTGTCCCAAGCCGCGGTAAAATGCACAGGCAAATGCAATGTATTTTCTCACATCCACATAAGCTGGTTGCCCGACAGCAGTCAAAGCAAGGAGCAATCAGAGTCAAAATGGGAAAGCTGGCTGCTACCTCAAGGCCAACATCTGCTTTCCTCTATCTCACCTCTGCTTGGTGTGAGCAGGTTTCCACCTGGTTAGACCAGCAGAAAATGCAGAAAGCAGATCACCAGATATGTGAAAGGACTTTGACAAATTCAAATATAAGTTTGTGTGACAGTTGCAATTGTTTGTGACTTGAAGATAGTCAACAGCAGCCAGCAGCAGACAAGAAATGCAAAGGTCACAGAGAAGACACACTGCCAGTTAATGGCATTGTATTTCAAGGCCTGAGGAGCAGAAGGAGTAAAAAATAAGGAGCATTTGGATCTGATTAAGCAATAAAAGGAACCAGAGGTCAGGAAAATAGAAGATAACATCTCTAAATTAAGGATTATCTCCCCGTAAACTTCTCTTCTTCACTTGGATGCCACCACTTTCCCAGATCTTTGACACAACTGAACACTGACCTCAAAACAGCCAGGCCTAATGTCCATTCCCGTTGTCATATCTGTCAGCATCGGGTTCTACCTACCCCAAACTACTATGCGTTAAATAGAGATCTGGAGAGAAATGGGCAGCTGCTCCACTGTCCAGGCTCAGGATTCTTTCTCTCAGGCACTGTTGAAAACGCGAAGTAGCAGACGCAAAGAAAACTTGTCACAAAAGCCTGTGTCACCATTAAAAGCTTCCAAAGCTGTATTATTTCTGAAACGTAACTGCCTTACAAAATATACACTTAACTGCACTTAAGCTATCAAATTTCGGAAAAAATTAAGATATGTAAATACGACCATGACAAATAGGTAAGCACAGGAGTTGTGCTTTTGCACAACCCTCAGCATAGGGTACAGGGGCTATCAGTGAAGTACAACATGAACTGGAGATCTGCAGGTACACCTCTACTTGGCAGAATCAGAAATGCTGAACCATATTTTCTAGATGTAGCAGATTCCCAAAGGCTGCCCAAAGTGGAGCATGAGGATGTGACTCTTACAGTCATATTTTTAATTGCTGTAATCAATCGTCTATGGCAATATGTATCAGTATAGCACATAGCAACGTAGAGAAATTGGAAGCATCTTGCTGGATACTTCTCCTAAAGTGTCTTTTTACACAGCTGAGATTCTTCATTTCCATAAAGTACAGCAGAATATTTTCATTTCTCCTTCAATTATTAATTAAGGTGGGGAGGTGGGGTGGGGAAAGAAGGATAGAAGAGGTATTCTGCCTGGTAGAAATGGTCATTCACCTTCATTTCTCACTCTTGTATCAGGAAGCCTAATGAAGTAAAATTATCAGTTTATAACTTGATTAGTCTCTGTTTTGTGTAACATAGTAGATAGCTCCAACTTTTTCTAGGTTTTCAACATAATAATTGTTTAAAACACAGTACACAAAAATAAGTCCTCTACTCCCTTACACCCATGCAGCAGCAGTAAGGGCACAGGTTGCAGGGACTGAATTGGGAACAGAATTTGGCCAAATAAAGTGGTTGGTTGCTGCATATTGCGCGAATGCCAAATCATTCTCGAACAGTGAGATGAATGCAGTGGGGCTCTGGCTGGGGGATACATGCGGCATAACTTGGCTTGCACATGCTTGACTGTTGCAGACCCCTTGTCTTAAGCACACCTGCATCCTAAAAGCGCAACGCAGCTCTTGGCTCTCTAGCCTAGTCTGCTGTAACCTTGCTCAGTCTGGATGACTTCATGAGTCTGTTCTCCGGGATTAATATAAAACTACGGTTTGGATTCTCCACTCAAGCTGCCGTTGAATTCACCACTGTTTCTCCACATTGCAGCAAAGCCTCTGCGTGGTTGGGAATGTCTTCCACGTGTGCACCATATGAAAACCATAGCGAAGTTAGTTTCCTAATTCAGAAGAAATTGAGACCATAGCTGAGGAGAAGTGTCCAGTGTTTTCACTGAAAGCTTTTGCAATCATTATTAGGAATCTCCCTCAAATTTTTCCAATAGGAGGGTTATTTTATGCACTGACTCCAGGTCACATTTCACATCAAACCTGTGTAAATAACTACTCTAACAGAGAATGGCACTATACAATCTGCTTTAATTTTATTTTTTTCTAAAAAATGTGATCAGGTGATGACATTTCAGCAGACACATGTTGACCAGTATACCAGGAGCACAATGGGAGGGTGCACACATATATTGACATGCATGTTTCCTACACATGCAGAAAGACACTGTCCTCACAGTCACACAATCACAGAAAACTCATTCCTCTCTCTTAACATAAGCCACAGGATTATAAATGATCATTCCTTGAGGAACACCCTGAAAGTCTACAGTAGATAAAATTCTCGTGTGATATTCCACAATTCTTTAGTTTGCTCTGTCAGCGGTACTCTTCTTCTCGACAATTGCAAATTCATTAGTTGAAATTCATTACCCCACATTTCTTTTTTTAAAAAACAAATAATTAAATTTCTCTGTCCTCTGTGATACATTAGCAGAGCTTAGGAGAAATGTATTAAACAAGACATCTGAAATTTCATACATTGTTAAAAAAAATCTTTACGAAAGATTCTTTGGTGAGAACTGAGTAATCTAAATCACACTGGGTAGCACTGACCATAAGATAACGAAGTGAGACCTCCAACAGCATTTTTAACACTTGGAAGAGAAGATTTTTCAAGTCACAAAATATTCTTATGTATCTTTGATTTTCAGTGGGATTGCAATCCAGGAATTAAAGGAAGTTTTTGAAAAATGCCCTTGATCTTAACCCTAGGCGGGTATATAAATAGACTGACACGGACAGTAACAGCATAACCAAAAGATTACACTATTTCACGGAGCTGCTAAGCCCTTCACATGTCAAAAACCTTCGTTGTTTAAATGAACACCTTGAAAAATTAATTTCTTCAAAGTTCCTTATGAAATTACTTTTTTTTTTAATGGAGTATTTTTTCTCTCTAAAAGAGAACATTTGTCACATATATCATCACTCACCAATCTCTTTTCATTCTTCTTTTGGTCCTTGACAGATATATAGGTTTTATATATGGGTATTTGTAACTCAGGAAATAATACCATGTCTTCTGAATTCTAGAAACCACAGTGGAGGTTCAGCACTTCCTTCCACCAGTGCAGCTCCAGACTTACCTGTTTTCCAATGGTAAAGGCAAAATCCTGGCTTTGCTGAGGCAATAGTTTAAAAAGAAAGCCTTTCAGACTTTGAAGAATCTGGACTTTATGCCATGAGAGCATCCTATATATGTTTGCAGTCAGTCTGAATCACAACCCGCTTGACCAAACCTATAGAGCTCCACTGTCAAGACTATCATGCCTGAATCAAACCAGTGAGAAAAAAATTATGATCAAATACACTTGATTCCTGATTTCTTTAAATTTAAAGCTATCTAATTTCTTTAGCATATTTTGCGATGCCCCAACCCTAAGATTGTATTACTCCGAAATAAGTATTGCATGAAATCAGGAGGAAAATATAGTAGGTAGGTCTGTCTATACAGTTTGATCTGCAGACACTTGGTCATGTGTAAAAAGCATCAGAGGGAACTGTCAGAGTATCATGAGATTATCTAACCAACTAAATCTAGCTCGAAATATTATTAGCACCATGCTTTCAAATATTTAATTTAAAATTAACTTGCCATAAATAGACAGGACAAAATTGTCAGCCTGTTGATTTCTTGCACAAATGCCCAAAATCTTATTGTAGGAAGTGAATGAGGACATTCCATGAACATCATTGAATTAAAGCTGACTTTTGAATTTCAGTGAATACGCAGACCTTTTTCTCCATTTGCTCTGGTATGCACATACCTCTCATTCTTGGCTCAGAACTGTAGAGCTGAACACATTAGACATGGTGACTACTAATCATGGTTGGTCTTTGAATCTTTCTAAATTATAGCTCAGGCCACAAATAACAAAAATGACTATGATTTCAGAAATATTGAGCTGTATGTTTTTATGTTTTTATACCTTTCCAAAAGATTTGCTGAGAAATATCCACCATGCACACGTAAGAACGAACTGTCTGCCTCAGAATTTGACTTAAATACATTTTGAAAACATTAAGTTGCTTCATTCCCAATTCAAAATACCTTTTCAGTAGTTTCCAATTTTCTACACAAGTTATAAAAACATTTCCACAAAGTTTCAAGGTCAGAATAAACTGCTTGATATTTAGTTGAAGTCTGTATACAAAGGTGATTACACCTCACCAAGAAGCCCTGATATCATAGTTAACGCCGTTCGCTATACCAAAATCTTTCATTCTGTAGGGAACGTATTTGCCCATAAGATATGTTTCTGAAGTAGCGTTACTCTGTCGTACACATGCACGTCTGGACTTCCGAACCCTTTCTCTTGTAAGCAGACTTCAGAATAATTTTCTCCCTCTCCCAGCAGCCAATGAAGAAGTCTGCACTTAATGACCAGTTTCTTTTACTTGGGACTGTAAATAGGTTTCCACACTGAGTCTGAGCATTAGTTGAAATTAGCAGAAATAAAGAGATTTTGCTTATGTCCTTAAATTATTCTGTCCAGAACACTAGTTTTTAACTGTAGATTTCTAATAATCAAAGTAAAAAAAAAGAAGGAATAGGTCAACATATCAACAACAGATCGTGATAAAAAGCCTAACAATCTCTGGTTGAAAGGCTAAAAGTACTCGCTAGTATTGATTATGACAAACATCAAGTTTCAGAGTGTAATGGGAAAGCACACATGTTGCTTCCATTTCAAGATCTAAATTCAGAAAAAAGCAGCTTATTAGTTGGAAAATGCAGTGCAGTCTGTCTCCAGCTAAGGTTTGATTATAATTAATTTGGGGGATTAATTTCAAGACTATATCAAAGCAGTAAATATTTTCCACTGAGAATATTTTTCTATATCACTTCCCAGTGATATCTTGAAACTTCAAAATTACCTTTTTTTTTACCTGTTCAGTAAATTGCTCTACAATTGAAATATAAACTAAACCTTGTGTCATGGGTATGCTCATGTCATGAATTATGAAGAAAACAGGAGACAAGGCAAGGTATTATTGCCTCATCACAGGAACAAATCCTTCTCTTGGCCAAAAAGAGAGATATTCTGCCAAAGAAGCATAGATTCTGCCCATGAAAAGGAAAACAGCTAAGCTCTTGCTCAGATCTCCACCATGTCCATTTCTCTGTTCTGGAATTTTACGCATACTGCAGGCATTACACTTTGCAAAGAGGACAAAGAGAAGCACAGCGATACCACCTCATGCACTGGAGCCCTGTCAGTGCAGAAGACAAAAAAAAAAAGATGTCGTGGCTTCACTGAGGACTCATCTCCTAACTTGTATCTTTATTAAGTTATTTCACGTTGACTTCATATCTCCTCTTTGTCCAGAATACCTTCTCCTTGCGGAGAAGCCTTTATACTTTCAGGAAAGCCAGGAAAAAATAACCTCTGGAAAGTAATTAGCTGGGATACTGTTAACTATACACATCAGAGCAGCCCCAGTGTCAGGGTGGGTTAGCTTTCAAAGTGCTTAACCACAATGCTACAAATGTTTTGCAACCTCCACTGAACTTCAGGGGTACTGCAGCTTCCGAATTATTGGAGCCTACTGACTTTCACAGATGATTAGTAAGACCATCCTTTTTGAAAACAGAACTGACAGGGATATTAAGCCATTAGCTATCCTACCCCATTACCCTAAAACTGGGTCAGGAAAACCAAAACTATTCCTGTCAGAGGTTTGTTGAATTCTTTTTATAAGACTTTCCAGTGATGGAGACTCCCCAAGAGTTATAATCTATTCCTAGCAGTCTTCGGCTGCAGCAAAAGGATGTTTTTTAAGAGTGCAGGCATCCAAGTAAAATACTAAAAAAATTAAAAATACTGTGTCAGAGTTGCAACCATGCAATGTGAGTTTAGCTCACCTAGTTTCATAACTTACATGCCTGCATACACTGTTTCCTGCATTAATATACACTGGGGTTGGTTGAAAATGAAATGTATTTTCTATAAAAGGGTTTAAAGCTGTTATGTGTTCGAAAATTCTATATAATTTTATCATGCAGGAAAATACTGAGGTTTTGGTAAACCAAGATTGTATTTTGTTGTCGTTGGTAAAAGTAGAAAATTGTAACTTTTTCGATAAAAGAATTGTCAATATTTTTTCCCAAGTCATTAAAACCACATTTACTAACAAAAAAGGATACAACAATAGTGCTTTTCATTAAGAACAGCCACCATCATCTGTTTCATGTATTGAAAGGGGATGGCTCAAGTGAAGAAGCAACTGGTCACGGCAACAGTTCAACAGGTTTTATGTAAAAAATGAGAAATACATGGGTAGGATCCAAAAAGCATTAAGGAAGAAACTAGCCTTGGTTTCTAACTCATCCATACATGTGTAAGATGTATTTTTGCAAGTACTGCTTCTTTTATCAGTGGCCTACTGTGAAACTTCATTATGGCTATGTCTCCTTCTGTATTTTCACGGCCTTTATGACCTCCTTGGAGAGAAAAGTGTGGTGCATGCTATCTACAGGACTTGCCAAAAGAAGATTGAAAGGCTCCATTCCTTTTTGTGAAAAGTACTGTCAGATTTTGGAGAAAATCTCTGGTGTAAGTTGGTTTTTAGCTTTCTTCTTTTGATTTTAAATGCTTCTTCTACAACTCTGTGTGATTGTTTTCATGCATGCCTCTTGCTGATCTTCTTGCTAAGTAGGAAAGAGCACAGCAGGACCAGAGCACGCTCCTGAACAAAGCCCTTTATTGTACCTGCCCAGTCCTCCTGCTCTGGGGAAAATTGATTAAGGGTTTTCTGCAGCAGGCTGCTGCATCCATAGACACACTATGCTTCAGACAGAGATCTTCCCATTTACTTCTTGAGGATATTGCTCACCTAAATTCAGCAGTAAGTTACCAGGTTTCCCAGCAGCAAAATTGCCTGATTGGCTTTTCCACTCCAGGTTCTTGGTACTCATGACTCCATCTACTCCCTGTTCAACTGCTTACGACAGCAAAATGCAGGGGGCAGCTAAGCTTCTTCCATCTACCCTAGCATAAGCCTTGGAAATGTCTCCACAGGAAGGAAAGGAGGTGACTGTGCTCAGGTAGCTCATGTAGTCTCATTCTGAACTGATAGGTGTTAGCCAGCTTTCTCAATGGCCATACAGGTCTCATAGGCTTATGCAGAGGGAGGACATCATGTTTTTACTGTGTGTCTTGATTTGCTACATAACATGACCAAAATACAGGCCTTCAGTCATAAAAGAAGGATACACCAAATGACTGGACAAGCACAGAGAAGGATTGGACATCTTATGGGCACAGATACATCATGTGAGTAAACAGCTATCATCAGGTGCCATCTGGTAGTCCTTTACCATGTGATGGACAAACATAAATGGGACATCTGGTCACACAGAGGGATGAACATTGATTATGCCATACAGAAGGGTTTAGGTGACCTTCAGAGTAAGGCAGTAACAAATCCACTAAAACTAGCTCAAACAGAAGGAAAAATGTTGGTAAGATAATTTTTTAAGGAATTCAGCAAGAAGAAAACACAGGATGGGGGGTGAGGGGGTGGGGGGTGGGAGGATGTAATCCTGCATCCCCTGATACTCTTCAGAAGTAAAATCATGATTTTTTTTTTCATTCTTCATCTGAGAATGAGTTTAGGCACTGGTTTTGATCTTGTTCAGACGTAGGATCAATTTTGGTTTTAATTATTTTGCATGGGGTGATACTACGAAATCCTCATGTTCAAGCAGAACTGCCAATGACTGCAAGAAATGAAGGATTAGACTCCATATTACCAAGATTATATCAAGATATTGCTGGGAATCTGCTGGAATATTCATGAGGTTACCAGTTTGCTGACTTCTCTTAAGAGCTGTCAGGTTAAACTGATTAATCACCTCCTCATGACTTGAAGAAGCACTATAGGCCACTGTTGGGAAAAAAACAGAGCTCATAGGAGAGAATAGCTTTGGAAAACTTAAGGAGTTGTCTCAATGGAAAAATTGATAGAATGGTGAAAAGAAATATTTTATGCTGAATTATATGTTGTATACAATTTGTCCTGAAAGTACTTTTTCAACTACATCACTAAGAATGTTGGCCATTTTCCAGAGCCAAGAGGTTTATAGCTGATGTTTCACTCCAGCTCATCATCACTGGAAGTAGCATATGGAATCAAAATAAAAGTAACCATGTTACTGTACTTCTGTGGTCTTCTGATGTCTAATGTGATCATTGGATAGGATTCACTAGGTGCATAATTTATGGCTGAAATGATATTCTCAGATCTGTCTGCATGCTTCTCATTAATTTCCATCAAATGGCTGAAGTTTTAGAGTATTTGTGGCTTAGGAACAAATCACACTTTTAAAGAGATGCAGACAATACAGTTCCTGAAACTGTAGTTTGATAGACTCAATAGAAAATGTCAAAGTTCATTTTTTCATTCTACCAAATCTTCATTGATTTATTGTAAAGTAGCATTGGTTTCTCTTTGAAAAAGCACAATAAAAACTTAGGTAATTCACACAAGAAAGAACACTCTGTACTTCCCACCAGATTTGTTTTCTCTTCTACCATTTGTTTTGCAGGGAAAGTCTGAATTCTCTCCATGAGCAGCTCCAATTCAGTGGTGGCAGAGGAAGTCCTGGGCAAAGACCAGTGGCCACATGGAGCCCAGCTCATGCTCAAAAAAGGCTGCCCTGCATTTGACTGCTTGAACAAAGAACACTTCAAAGCACTGAAAGGTTCGAGCCTGCCCTTAGTTAGGTCAGTGAAAATGTTTCCATGGGTCTGAATTGCCAAGGTAAAGCCACAATTCTGAAAAACCCAACTGGCTTACTGCTTTAAATGTAGGCAGCTCACCAAGGCCTGATGAATAATGAAGTGAAAAATCTAACCAGCTAATGATTTCAAGAAAGGAGAAACATCAAATAAGGAGAACAGACTCACTTCCTCCTTCTACAGTTTTGCCTTGCCAACCAAGAGAAAATATTTCTTCTACAACAGAGAGACACTTTCAGAGTGCTCAATTAAAGGCAAGATTATCAGTTCCACATAGGTCTGTGCAACTGTACCATTTTTATCAGTAGGACATGTGGCCCATTACCGGTAAAGTTTCAGGGACTTGGTCCAACTTTTCATCAGGGGGCTGAAGGAGGAAGGATATTGCACCAGCACACTTTTTTAAGGCCCACTTACACTGTCAAAGCAGAATAACTGAGCCATGCTGTATGGAAGAACCAGAGATCGTATGACGAATACTGGGTGTACATGACATCCATTACTGGGCCATTGTTGTCAAAACTGGTTCTTAGCAGTGAGTGTGAAAAATACCATAAGGGCAACTCGGAAAATATCACTGAGTCAGATCCAGGGAGCTATGCCATAAACAAGAGAAGAAATTCAATTCTTGCAGCAATATTGTAAAGTAGCTGTTTTCCTGAAGTATCTGTTGCTTCTTTTCACACTTCCTTAGCACACTTCATATTCCAGGTTAGCAGCTTTGGTGTGCCTTTGATCTCTGTAGCAACAGGGGTATTGCTAGTTAAATTGTCACTTTCTCAAACTCCCTGTCAAAGACACATCTTTTCTCACATGCAAAATCAGCAGTGCTTAGTCAGATTAAGTGTAGGATTAGTAAAAGGATATGGATGTTTGTATTCATTGATTTTCTTTTTTCTTATTAAAAAAAATATTTCCATAACCATGATTATTAGACTTAACATGTCTTCATCTCATGAAAGAAAGCAACCTAAATTCTTGAGAAGACTTCACTGTGGGTATAATATTTTCAGAATTATTCAAGGCCTGCATTTTCCTAACGCTACAAACAGAATAAAAATCAGAGTGTGCTTTTAAAAAATGGTCTTGTGGAGGAAGTGATGCTCAGTTCCTATTTGACATAACAACAGATCTTTAAGAGATTATAAAGTATGGGTAACATTTCACTCTCACATACCTACTCTGTGACGTTGCTTCCTCGTGATGTCATGGAAAAGGAAGAGTACCAGTACAAAAAGCTTGATGGAATTTGACCTAAGGACTGTAAAATGTTCTATTTCTGTTCTTGGCATTGAATTGTCTGGTCAGAGCTCTACAAGTTACTCTCTGCAATCACCAATGCAATCATTTTGTTGAGCAATTTGTTTCCTCATCTCCATCTGGCAAAGATTGCTACCTCTAAGTGAGAATGGAAGTTTACAATGCAGAAGAGAAGACACTCTCATGCTGAGGAGTTCCTTATTCTGACAGAAACCTCACTGAAATCATTCGGATTAGCTTCAGTATAAGCTACAATTAAACTTTCTGCAGCTAGCAGGTATCAAGCCCATGTTTTCTTTAGGTGGTAGACACAACCAGCAACAACCTGGAAAGCTAGGAGTCTCCATGACTACCACAGTCCACAGACTCTTACAACTGAATGGTCAATGAACAGAAAAGACCTAAATAGAAGAGCAAGCTAACGTTTCTAAAAAGACTACATCTTCAAGGAGCTGTACAATGAGGCAAAAATATTGTCTCTAACAGAAACCTTATGTTGCAGGCTTGCTTTCTTTAGCAGTTCTGATGGAAAGCAAAGATGCCATTGAAGGAAACAAACCAGTTCCAGCTGGGGAGAGAAAAAAATTGCAGAGCAAAGGAGTGATGTACTTCTGAGCTGGCACACGATGCCTACAGCATAAAAATGGCTGTGCAGCACAGTAGATGCCAGCACATTTCCTCATCTACCACCATCTTATTCACTGAAGTGGGGAATCATCTTCTCTGATTTCAGTTTATATCCAGGCTCAATGCGGCAGAGCTGGGGAAGTGTTTTCAATTCCTAATTACTGCAAATCTATCCCAGCACTGTCTATACAAAGCATGGGGTGAAGACTTGTCTAATGGGCCAACACTGTTGCCTATTGCAATGATCCAGTTCTAACTGAAGCAGTCTTGATGACCCACAAAATAAACTCCTGAAATGAGAGTACAGTCTTCTAGACCACTTTTAAGAAGAAAAACACAAATTTAGGAGTCTCTAGGAAGAAAGACTACTTCCATCTAACTGTCCAAAGCAGTAAGAACCAAAACAGGTGTAATCAATATGGCACATGTAACAAGAAAAATTTTTGAACCTGTTTCTTTGAAATACTTGCTTAGGTACGGAAGACAAGTAAACATTAAACTAGTCTCCCTAAAAAAGACAACTTTTTACCCCCCCAGGATATTAGAGGCCCCAGACAAATGTGTTCAGATATTGTATGTTAAAGGAGTGATGGAACACTGGATGTTAACACGGAGCTGTATTATGGCTTTGCTTTAAGCATAAGTTCCAAACTGCAGCCAACAAATTTATGTCTAGTGACTCTTACTTTCTCCTATCATCATATTTCTAACTCTGCTTTAATATTACAAAGGGTGGAAAAACACAACAGACTTACTTTTGACTGCTGAAAGGCTGCATTTGTTCTTTTCTCACCAAACTGAAGATGAAAGTGTTGTGTATTGCACCTACTTGCAAAGACATACACACACCGGAGGAATAACTCAGTGTGGCAGGCCTGGGGAATGACAGTTTTGAGTGAAGGTATGATAACAGTGCAAAACCTTAGGAGAAAGAAGGAAATAGCAACATTTTTCAGGATGGTCTCCAGAATGATGGAGAAAAAGAGCAGCAGTCTGTCTCCCACCCCATTAAAAGCTCACCCACTGGTACTCTGCTTTCTTCCTTGCTTCACGTATCTCTGAAGCAGCTAAAAGCAGATTTAGTAGCATGCTGTCACACCGCTCAGCATCCGCAAGAGTAGACACACTTCTTTCAGCTTGACAAAGGAGACCCATGAATTCCCTCTAAGAGATTCAAAGACTTTTCCAGGTAGTTACCTGTTCAAAGTCTGTGGGGAAATAGCAGGGGAGGAGCATTGCCTTCCTGCATTATCTCTTCTCAGACAGTGAACAATGAAAACGAGTTCTCCTCCCTAATCCAGTTTGGGGAAGGGAATCTGTTGAAAGATACAGCCCTACAGACAACATGCCAAACCTGAGAGACCTCCCAGTTCCCAGCAGTTATCAGATACTACTGGGAATAATAAGCCTAACTGCAGGGGCTGCAGTTTCCATAGTGGGAAACATGAATGATCTGAGCAGGATTTTTTTTTTTTCATGCAATCATGTGTGTTCCCCAGAATTGTCAAGGACAGGTTAAAACCTGAACACCAAATTTTGAAACCACAGTCACAGAGCAGCCGAAGTTGCAGACTGGAATCTGATTGCCAGGTCTCAGCCCATGTTCATCGAGGTGTGGAGGTGTTCAGACTCAGCACCTATGCCCCGGCTGTTAATCACAGTTGCTGAATGACTTCTGCTCTGGATGCTGACCAAGGGATTGGATAAAATTACCCTCAATAATGATCCACATGACATTTCACCTGGTCTTCTCCTAGAGAGAGAGTGAACTCCATTCATAAGAAATGGCTGGATCAGCCTGAGTCACTGTTGTTGAAATTCCTTCATCTCACACGTTTCTGATACCCTTGCCCATGCCTGCCAGCAACTCATTTCTCAAATGGTTTCATGAAATTCAATCTAGACATAAATGGAATATTCACCAAAACTAGTCAAGCTATTCATAACATAAGACTCTGCAACTGCATAGTACAGATATGTCTACATCAATATACTATTCAACTCTGATGCTAGATTCTTGGGGAAAGATACTTAGGAAGAATGAGAAACAGTGTACGAATCCGTATTGGATATCTCTTACTGTAACCTTATTGGCTATATCTTGATCAATATCTTGTCTTTTTGCAGAAGTCCTAAGTACAATTCTCTGCTTTTAGGCATACGAGATGCTTGTGACTATGCCCATTCAAACTCAGATGAGATTTTTGGATGTTGTGTATCACTGCTTTATTTAATGGATTTTTTCATCCAAAACCAACAGTTTGTGTGAGGTTATATGGGTAAAAAGCAAGCACACACATACAGTTTAAAAGTAACCAGACACTGTCTTTTTAGTAGTTCTTGAACATCATCTAAAACAATCTGAAATTTACTTCACTAAGACTGACTAAAACAGTAACTTAGACACAGGCCCTTTAAAAGAATGAATTAAAAATGCTTGCTAAAGTGTCTTGAAGTGTCTTTGAAATAGTAAGAGTGGAGTATATTTCCATTTATTTGTTCATGAAGGAGAGTAGGGATTTCTCAGAATAGAAAATGGGTTTGTTTCTTAAACCACCTTTTTTGAGGCATCCATATTTTAAAAAATGGCCAAAGCAGGTGTGACATTTTGTTGTATATGTTAGAACATGTCATGAGAGAATAAGTAAAATGACAGGCTTATTAGTATCTATTTTGTATTCAGAAAACATAATAAATTGTGGCCAGATACAAACTATTGGACTTCTTTTAATTCCTATGGTCATCATGGACATAGAATTAGAATTGTTACCCAGTGGGAGAAACACAGATTTCACCATCTTTCAGTGAGATGTAGAATGGTATCATGTGAAGATAAAATAATTTAATACAGTTGTATTGTGTATATGTTATAAGCAGTCCTTTTTCAGTCTCTGAAGAGTTAAAGAACTTAATTTCTAGATCTCTATTATACTGTGCTATTAAAGGATTTGCATTTCAATAAATCTTGCTGTTCAATACAATAATTCTTAATTTAGTACTCAACATGTCTCTAAAACTTCCAGAAAGAAGATATGTCCATTGTCACCATATGTTAAATGTTGACTTTTTGTCCTAACAGCAATCACTCTGTTGCTGATCTGGAATAATGTTGGTTTGGTCATGATTTAGTCTTGTACATTCCAGTGTGTAAATACGTCCATTTTTGTCCTCCAATTGTTTAAATCTGTCACAATTACTGTAATAATTCTAATAACGTTAATCTGTATCTTTGCATAAACAGAGCTACAGCCAATTGGACTTCATGAAGAAGATGACCTGACTGAAGGGAAGATTTACTTTTTAATAAAATAAGCTTGGGCAATCATACTTTGAAAGCATATGAATAATAAGTATGAATTTGGAATCTTTGATTTAATATTCAACTTTCTCTTCCTAAAGAAGATCATCTTGTTTGGAAACAGTTGGCAGTAGTAAGCTGAGCTTACAGTTGTCAAACTAACAGTTAAAATGTTAGGTGGGAGCAACATAATGAAGCCCCTAGCCTGGAAACCTCCTCTGCCTGATTGTGTCCTGCTCTGCCCTTGACCGCAGAATGACCTGACCATACAGACTTCTTAGGTGTGCTAAAAGAATGATTCATCTCATATACACCGCATCTGAATCTTTTTTGTTTGTTGTGCCCAGAAAACTCTTCCAGTGACTTCAGCTGAATGCCAACTCTAACAACGGAGAAGACTTTCCATATAATTAAGGTACTGGACTGGGACTTGGTTCATGTCATAGCTTTTCTAATGGATTGCTATCTAAGATGGAATAAGTCATTTTTACCTCCCAGTGACTCAGTTCCTTACCTGTAAATTGCATTTGACATTATTGTCTTCTTATATGACCTGCAATACATTTGGACCTCAGGCAGTTCTATAATAAAGACAGTAGTAATCCCAGGACAGAGCCCAAGAGCAATGCAAGCAGAATGATCATGTCATACATGTAGAAACTGACCGATAGAAGCTGTAGAGAAATAGCTATAATATCTTACACCCTGTGACCTTCTCCTGTAAGTTACAGGCAAATTCACAGGTTCAGAATTTCAAGAGAACGAGTGAGGAAAGCAAAGTATTCACTGATGTTGATCAAACATTGTCAATCTCATAAACTCCAGGATTGCTCATAACTGGCCTTTCTTTCTGACTGTGTTCTGACTATGACTTGATACAATTTAGCTTTTTAAAATTTGGTGAGAAATAGATACGTAAACTAAATTCATTCATCATATTTATACATGCGCGCGTATACATATATATATGTACTTTCCTCTTGCACTTATGAAGTTATATGGGCTGAGGAAAATTCCCAGTCTTTTTTCTGCAGCTACCTTAAAAGCTTACAGACGCTCCACAGAGCCAAAAGTGAACCAAATTTATTTGGTCATTGCATATGCTGGGGTTTTTGACTGTTCGAAGAGCTGCGTTAAAGGAAGTGTTTAAGATTAAGTGTTGAAGAAAAACCCACAAGAGTTAAGACATTCTGAGGAGAGCTCTTACAAACAACATCTCAGCGTAGTAGCTATTGAGTACCCGTTACAATGTCTACTTAAGCTCAGTGATCAAATCCTATTTTCATCCACATCTCCTCTTTCTGCATCTTGACCAGGGAGCCACCGGCTCTTTTCCCTGCAAAGCAGGCTCAGTTAAGGGCAGCTTCCTGTTGTTTGGGTTTTGGGTTTTTTATTTTCATTTCAAAATCTTGTGATAGTGATTGCCATCAGAAAGCACAGCAATGTTGATCGGACCTTGGTCAGCCTCTCCTTGGTAATGGCTTGTACACACCTTCATTAATGGCAGTCATCTTATTGTGCAGCCAAAATCTCCTGCGAAGGCTGATCAAAAGTGAAGACATTTCTGTTGAGCACATGGAAGCTGAAAAGGTTTGCAGCCCAGTCTTTGGAGGAAGTTTTCATGTGGGTAGCAAGAGGACCCTAGTACAAGAAAGCAATCCTGGCAAAGAATCTCTCCAAAATAAGGACAAACAGCAATACCATGAAAGCATTCATTAAATATTTATTATGGATGTATTCTTCCTGCTAACAGTCTCAGGAACTCTGCATCCTTAAAAAAAAAGCTTAAATGGAAAAACTTCCTCTGAAACAAAACCAAGAAGGAAATATATGAAGCATGGAAAGTTCCAAGCCAAACAAGGCATACTTGGCAAGGTTAAAAGCAAGTGACAATGAGATCCTAGGTCAGAATAATGTTAGGCAATCTTAGCGCGACATTGTTACCTGAATCACCTCTAATTTAAAGATAAGGTCTGATAAACACCTACCATACTGCACAAAAGTGAGTTTTACATATCTTGCAAACAGCGTGAGAAGACTTGCAGAACTCCTTCACTTTGACATTTCATTTTCATGTTGGATAAAAAGATGTCACTTGGTGATGTGACAGCAGTGCCGTGTATAATATCTGCAGCATCACTGGCTTTGTCAAATCAGCATGGATAATTTAAGTCTACTGCCTTTCCCTTTGAAAATATTGCTATGCCTGGGTTTAATTTTATTTCTTGCTTACCAAAATAATTCTGTTTGGGAAAAGAAATATTAGAGCCATTGCACATCTCAGATTTCAGAAGATCCTTGGAGGAATATTCATCCACAAAAAAAGAAAAATGTTTGTAGCCCAACTTCGATTTCTTGATTGCAAAAGAAATATTGCTGAGACACTGGAAACGTATTTTTTATCATTGCCATTCTGTGTGGACATTAACTATTGTGGATACTGTTAGTTGTAACAAGCTTGTTTTCTCCACTGCATATCCAGATAATACAGAATTTTCCCTGAATTTTTATCTAAATAGTGCTATGGTTTGTCTTATTCCAGTACTTCATAACTTCAAACCATAACAAAATATTAATGAATGTTTATCAGTCTTGGGGGGGGTGTTGAAAAACTGTGAGATTAAGTGAGTCTCTAATGGTCGTACAAAAGGGCTGTGGCAGCTAAAATTGAGTACAGACCCCCTGAGTTCCTGCTCAAAGTCTTTATGACAATATTATCTTTCCCAGTTGCGAGATCTGAAAGTAACGTATGGTTTTCCTCTAAATGCAAATTCTTTATTCATATAGTAGTTCACAGGAGTCCCCAGAGTCTGGACTATGGATTCATTGTGGTAGGTTCTGTCCAAACTCAGCATAAAAATACATGAAAGCCTTAGAAAGCCAGCAGAAGACAGCCACAGTGGGGGAGGACAAAGAAAGGGCGGAAATGTTTGAGGAGAAGGAGCAGGAAACAGTCGAGCTGCGTCAGCCGCTGTGAGGGGAAGCTATCCCCACACACCAACCACTCAGCCCTCATCATAGCAGGCGCCATAGGTGCTGTGATAAAGAAGAGTTCTGAGCAAGGATTTGTGGTGGAGATGAGGCAGATGCTGACAGAGACCTCATTTCAAATTTATGCAGCAGCACAGGTAGAGCACAAAGGTTCACTTTTGGAGATTCAAAACACCAAAGGTGGAAGCAGGCAGATCGGGCTGATCAGAGATGGGAGATATTGTTTTAATGAAGCATATTCCAGTGAACAAGGTAATGTTAAATGAAGGTAAGCATTTGTTTATACCTCAAATGCTAAAGAAGGAAAAATAAGTGGAGATATTAAATGAAGGGGGCTGCAGTCAAAGTGACAGGCTGGAAAGATTTATAAAAGAGAGGCAAGGTGGCCTAAGTCTCTGCCAAAGACCATAATATTTGTGTTACAGGATAAGGTGTGAAGACTCTGACCAGCCGTAGATGATATAAGTGAGGAAGCCACAGTCATGTAATATATGACGTGAAAAGAATGAGCAAGATTAAGCTGTAACCTAAATTGAAGAAGAATGCTGAAGAAACTGCCCAGTCTAACAGGTGACTTTCTATTGTTGAGAGTGTTGCAAAATCTCAGTGTATTCCATGTTTAAGAGCTGTTTTAGATATACAGACCTTGGTCCAGGGACTAGATACCCACCACAGTATTTCAGAAACAGGCTTAGATTCTAGATCAGAGGGAAGAAGACAGGTCTGAGTAGCAATATTGATCTCATTGTCTTCAAACAAGAGATAGTAACCAAGTTTGATCTGCAGAAAATGCAAGGCAAGAAGGAAAACGAAAACACCAGCTTTTTATTCCATCTGTATATATGTAAGAACATTAGGTGGCCATATGAGCCAGACCATCAATATCCTGTTTCTGACAATGGCCAGAAACATACATAATTGGACATAAACTGGGTTCCTGGTCTAGAGTTAAGAAGAACATTGAATTACGAGTCCAAAAGGGAGAACTTCCGAGGTACTTTTTGTTGATTTAATTCTACACAGTGAATCTTCTGCTGATTTCACTAAGAGTAGAGTTAGAGCAGAATCTACGTTTGAAGAATCTTCCTCAATGTGAAACGAATTGTGAGGAGGAAAAATCGTGACAAGACACATCAATGGTTTGTCCTCTTTAGGTGCACTCATGTTACTCAGGAGCCTGATCAAGGCCAAAAGATTTATAAATGAGTGAGAGAAGAATGCAATACAGACTTAATTAATCCATACCTTGCCCTTTGAAAGTTGCTTACCTTCCTCCAAAAATTTGTGAAGAGTTTGTTTTGGAGTCACACTTGAAAACTCTTTTTCTGCACGATTTCAGTTACTTCTCTGAGGACTGTAGTATTTTATTAAAGAAAATTAGATGAAAATTTGCATGACCCTCTCACTCCACTCCAGTGTCGCTTTACCTCCCTTTCCCACACAACAAATTCTCTGAGACTGCATTCAGGGATACCCAGAAGCTGCTTGGACATTTTGATTTAAAGCACGTCAGAGCTCTCTGTATATTGCACATACCAGACTTGGGGGGAGGGTGGGGAGATGGGGTGGTGGGTAAGGGGAGAGGGTGGAGCTGCATTAAACAACAAAGGGCTGTGGCTGCCTCCAACAAGAGTTTGTTTGTTTCCAGTCTTGGTGAACAGAACGCTGAATAGACAACTGATGGCAACAGTCTCCAAGGTGTACAGTCCAGAGTCTTCTTAGATGCTCAAACAGCCATTGATTTCTGGGACTGGCTACATGCTTTTATCATGGGGAACAACCTTATACCTTAAAACCTGGCTATGCAGTAGGAACATATATAAGGAGGAAGATGCCAGTTACATCCAAAATTCTGCCCAATATATTTCATCAGTATTCACTGAGGTTTATACATACTGCCAGATCTGCCATACGGAATAGCACATTACTCTGGTGGAAGCTGCATGGAAACCATGAAAACATGTGAGAAATAAGGTGTTACTCACCAAGGCTAAGGGCTTGAGGTCTTGGCTCACTGAAAGTAACTTCTATATTAGACCACCTTGCAAGAATAGGACAATCCTATATAGAAGTCAATAATTTCCAAAAGGTATGATGGCAGCAGGTTGGGGTTGCTAAACTACGCTGTAATAGCTGAAAGTGTTCACAAGCTCTCCAATAACTTAAAGATCAGGTTATCAGCTGTTTATTGCAGATAGAACATAAATCTAAGTGTTCAGCTGATTCCAGCACTCACTGTATCAACATTAGAAAAAGCATCTATGATTGTTGTCACAAAAACACACACACAAAAAGTAAAAAGAGAAGCTCAGCCTGACTAACATTTAGAGGTATAAAGCCTTTATATCCTTCAGTCTTCCTTCCTTTGTGATTTCCACGGGATTTTCATTTCAGAGTTGTTATGTACTTCCTTTCAAAGATGTTCAGTATTTTCATTCAGGAAGTAATTTCACAGCAAAGTAACAGAGAGCAGTGTCCTTAGTGTTCATTTTCTGAGCCAATCTTTCAAAGTCAGTTTGTGTCACAATAAGCAGAGAAGACATGAAGAGGTATAAATCCTCTATACTTGGTTTCCACAAGCCTCCTCCTCTTCTCCAAATGCAGGCTGCGGTGGTGCCTGTGCAGAGAGCACGTGAAAAGAAGTATATGATGTCAGAAGAGGAGGGCTCTGAATGCATGATGCAGCTGAATGAAACCTACTGCTCTGAGCCAGAGCCCAGCACCAAGTGATGGTTTCATCCTTCTTGCCTTGCAGTGAATGTGATACCACCATACCACTGCAATAATTCAGTGTGTTTTCTCTTCACTGTTCTAAGAACTAGAGGAGAAAGCTGGGAGTCTAAGGTGAAAGGAAATGAGATGACTTAGTTCGTTAGATACTTCTGTGCAGATAAAAAGCTAATCCTGATAAAACCAACTCTGAAATCCTTCCAACCCACGGTAAAGTCAAGGTCGCACATTATTAGACAAGCAAGGTTAAAGACACACAATTTTCTGAACCAAAAAACATAGCCGGGGGATGGGTGGGAAGGGGGGTGGTTATAGGAAGCAGGGGAAGCATCTCCCTCCTCTACTCACACTCTTTGCTGTGTTTCAGGAAAAGAAAAAATTAGAAACCTTTCTGGTTTTTCACGAGAGGTCCAGGGTACGCTAAGAACAAGGTGGACACACAGGGCCTGCCTACTCCTTTGTTTTGCAGAGCAGTCATGCTCCACAACCTTGAGGATGACAACAACATTTGTTCCTCACACAAAGATAAAGCTTGCCAGTGACTGCTCTTCCCCCTCCCCTCACCGAACCACAAGCAGAACAGGCAGGATGTCGAACAAAGCAGCAGCAGAAACAGCAACGAGCATTACGTCCAGATTAGAGGACATTCAGGGTCTGTAAAAGTTCCATTAGAATAAGCACAGACCCACTTTCAATGAGGAAAGGTTCTTTTCTCTCCCCTCGTTTGGTTTATGTTGTTAATCTTTCTTCCTGGACGACTCCTTACAAATGCTTTTTGTTTTCTTCTGTGGTTTTACGTGCCAGGACTATAAGGAGGAAGGGACTGAGGCCCTTTCTTGGCAAGCTTTCAAATCTCTTCCATAGGAGACATACACCCTGTTGCCATCACTCTAAGAGTATAAATTAAAGGAGTGATGAGCAGTCCAGAGCAATTCAAATGCGGGTAAGGCTTAGGTCCTTCTCCAGTTCCTCATTACAGTGAACACTCTGGCATCTGCTGCACAGGCTCAGCTGGAGGAATAAAGCTACACATGGGAAGAAGTGGATGAGCAGAAAGCCTGCATTTACATTGCACCATCCCATGATGAAACAGGAATCACTAATTACAATACAGTGCATAAGGGAAAAATAATTGCTGACAATTCCCATAGCAACAAGACTACCTTTGGCATATATATGTGTGCATATACACACACTTATATATCGGACACACTTTGAGTAAAGCCATCATTTCAGAGAGGCAGCTATTTTATGTTGTTTGCAAATCTTTTGCCAGAGTGAACATTACTGTGATGGCATTTTTCTTTCAATTTATATGTCTTCCTCCCTTACACATATTTAGGCAAATAGAAGTGATTCTTTACAGACATAGCCCACATGCCTGCTCCATATTTTCTGCAGGTGACCGATTTTCATTTAGCTTAAAGTGCATCCTATCATATTTATTCAGGACTCCGGACATTCATACCAAGTGAAAAAGTTTTCAGGATGCCTTACATAGCTGTCTTTCCTTAGGATCCACATGGAAGGTCCCAAACACTATCTTAGAAAAACACAATCAAGCCACAAAATAGGTGGTAAAAAACAGCTTAATATAGAAAATGTAATTTTGTTTCCTATTTATTTCTTGATATTTTTATAGCTCTTTCACCTCCTTCTCTCTCTTTTTCTTCACAGATTATACAAGTGGCATATGTCTTGCAACTAGACATCTCCTCATAAAATAAAGTTAAGTTCTCATTTAGACTTGGATTGAATTTATATAGGATGAGATTTGGATTCACAAATCTAGATGAGAACATATTTGCTCCAGATGGATTGCACAGGAAGTATCTGCCACTAGAGTGTCAGATTGTGTCCCATCCTGCACCATTCTGTGGAATGGAATAAAGATGAAGAAAGTTTTTCTTCTCCCCGGAGGTCTAAGCCACACTGACAATCAGCTTGTTATCTTTACTGTTCTTCATGACACCCCTGATGGTGATGACACTTTGCATTGCAGTGAATTGGAAGGAGGTTCTGCTGATAAATTTTCCCATATTTTGCTGTGACTACTCTCTTATTCACCTCTGTATTGAGGTGAAGAGCAGCTTCATACCCTGCTCAGCCTAGAAAGAAGACAAATAAGGGTTTTAACAGTTAACTAAACTGGTTGTACAGTTAGTCATCTTGATTAAAGCAAATTAGTTTGTCAGGTTATCTCCAAAATAATCTCTACCTATTGTGTCCATCACAGTGCAACCATATCCATGTTGATAACCAGAGAATGACTTTTTCAATAAAATAAAAAAAAAATCATCCTGGAACCAGGAAACCATTTTTTCAGGATTAACATACAAGTTCCAGATACATCCTTCAATTTGTAGCAACTATATCCACTCGAACAGCAGCATGCATTCGTGATAAAGGAGAAACTAAATAAATGGTAAAGAGCTTCAGAAATCAGTAGTGGTTTGGGGTAGCTAAATCAAAATACTGCTAAGTAGCCCTTCTTTTCTGAAAGGCAGTGGGAAAGAGGTCTGAATGCTTTCTCGAACTGACCACCTAAAAATTGAGGACCTATTACAGCAAAAGGGTTTTCTTGCTTTTCTTTATTTTTAATCTTAATCACAGGATTTTGGCTGTCATCAATGTACTCTCAAAACCAGATGATAGATTCTTCTCATCATCATCAAAATCCACTTCCACGTACTTAGGTGCTATACCTATGCTTCCCTGGAAGCATCTTGACTTTACGTTTCTGAACCATTCCCTTCCCAACATTTTTATTTCTAGGTGGCTGATGTTCTCTATCAGAGCTTTATATGTGTTACAAAGCAGAAACAATTACGTGAAGGAGGCCAGGAGCATGTTAACTACAAAAAACAGTTGTCATAAACACTCTGCATCTCAATGCACAGCTTCAGTCTTTACGTAAGATTAATTAAAGAGCAGATGTTCTGTCATACTTTGCATTAGGTATGGTTATCTTTGAGATTCTATCTCTTCCATTTGCTGTGTTTTAATTTGCATTATTATGCATTTTGAGCCTGAGGCATGAGTAGTCAAGTGGTAAACATTAGATATACAGAACTGTATTTCCAAAATGCACCTTCACTATTAGGCTGGCTAACATAATTCTATTCTATTTTAAGCCAGATTCACACACCCCCCCC
>NW_010409940.1:25525-34364 GCF_000710305.1 Buceros rhinoceros silvestris
TTTTTTTTCTTGAGAACCACTCCCCCCCCCCCCCCCCCCCCCCTTTCATTTCCTTTTGACATGTTGCACAGCAAGAAGACAGACCAATGGGAAAAGACAGACAGACATATATTCTCCATGAGTGTGTGCTTTGGTACACATGAGCAGTATTAACGCAAGGGGCTTTGTGTAAAGCGAGTCATATGTAGAACATTAATTATACGTATCAGCCACGGCTGCTGAAATTCTTTATCTTACATATGGAAGAAGCTTCTGCTGAATTCCCTGCATTTTTCTAGAGGTTTGCATACCAGCTACATGAAGGCACTTCTGCTTTTGTTGTTTTGAATCTGAGGCTCCAAACCAAATTCTCATTTTCTAAATGCAACTGCTGGAAATTGATGTCTGAAAACTTCTCAAGCAGTGATCAAAGTCTGATGTGAATTAATTTGTCATCATAACAGAACACTGCTTGCAAATCGTTTCAGGCTGGATTTCAGCAAAGGCAATAGATATCTAGGTTGACAATTTCATTTAAAAGGATAGAAAGCCTTACACTTTTCTTTCATTGGTATCTTGATTTAATGAACATACAAACACATCATCACCATATGTTCTAAATATCAGCTTCAGTGCTTGTTCTTAAGAAACATCTTGGAAAAATGCCAATGAGAGGAGCTTGGAAGAAGCTTGAAAAGGTTTTGAGACATATTGTTGCAACTTGGGAAAGCAAATCCACTGGTGACTAATTATTCAAGAATTTAATTTGAATAGCAATGTCAATAAATTGCCAATACGTACTTAACAGATATATAATTACAGAATTCATACTAAGGATAACAAAGCCAGTTGTGTTAGTGACTGGATTTCCAAACGCCTAAGAAATGTTAATCTCTACAGCAAGTCATAAATATGTGATGAAAACGTCACACACTTCCTCATTATGAAGCCCTTAGATAAGGTATTATCAAAAAGAAGGCTGCAAGCACAGAGATGTTGGAGACTTGTTCTCACCCCCAGAACAGCATGCTCCAATGAACTACCCCTCCTTCCAACCTCCACCTGTTTTCTGATCAAATACACAAGTACCCACACAATAGCACATATACACATGTACACAGCCCTCCCCATTTTCCCCAGCCTTAACATGCCCATGGCTTTGATTTTGCTTATTCCTGCCTGTGAATGTCCCTTACAGTATTTCTCATTGATTAGTGTGGCCCTTATTTGTGTGAAAAGACTCATCAACCAAAGCCTCCACTGCTGGTTTTTGCTAACAGTGTGTTTTCAAGCTTTAGCAGGTTTCTTTTTTTAGCCAGTTTTGATTCCACAGCAGGAAACTCAGTGAGCTTGAAATAAGAAAAGTGCTGACAACGATGTCAGATCTTCAACCAAGGCCCCTAGGACAAGGTAGTCAAATAGTCAAGTGAGATGTGGTTTCTGTCCCAATAAGCTATTCCTATTCTTCAGCTGAGACAATAATTATTAGAAACCCTTCAGGTTCACCCACAATCTGTGCTATCATGTTTCTTATTTGTTTTCTCTCAGTTTGATGAGTGCCTGACTTTTCAGCTAATGATGTAATGGAGGCGGTGGTAGTAGAGGATTAACAATGGATTTCAGTGAAGTTCTTTGTTCTGAACAGTAAAATATTTTTAGGTGTGCTTGGCAGCCTGCAGGACTGATAGTGTAATACAAAGCCTTCTACCTCTATGTGGTCCAGTCGCAGCCATTCCAGGTTAATAAGTATTGAAAGCCACAACTACTGCATGGATCCTTGTCAGATAAAATGAGATGGCTTGAGGTTTTTGCACGAGTCTCTTATGGATAGGTTTAGCAAAACAAATCAAGATTGCTGACGTAATCATTGACTGCAATACCAGGGTAACCCGTGTCTAAAATGTCAAGGCATCTCCAGTTGTTCTTGCCCATGGATACTGGTTCTCACCATAATTTTGTGGAGGTAATTGCAAGTTTTGGGCAAGAAAGGTGAAAAGTCTTTCTAGTACTTGAAACTAGGATTTCCAACACTGAGCTCTCTCCCAGACTAAGCTCACTAAAAACCTGCTTGCTTTTACTTTTCATCTACAAAAGTATCACAGCTTCGTTGATTGACCTCACAGCATTTAGCAAATGCACAGGACTCTGTCAGTGGCACCTGAAAATAAGAATTGAACAGTAAGATATTTCACCATTGAACTAAATACAGTGTTTCCCAAATGCCCTTTTGATACAGTCTGAGATTACAGCCATGGGACAAATTGCCATGCGTCTGGAAGACATTTCAAGAAATTCCGTTTCTTCTCTCCAAGTTCACCCTTTCTCGCCATTCCCCAGAGATTAACTTGCCTTTCTAAAGAGGGCAAAAAACAAGCATCTCACTGGGGCCAGAGGAGCCTTTGTGTTTGTTCTGGAGGAGGATAGTCTCTCTGGAGGAGAGTAGTCTTTCCTCTTTCAGGTTCCACTTGGAAAAAAATTGATGAAAAAGAAGCTAGTCATCAACAGATATAAAACTAGGCACAGGTGTAACAAGAACCTGCTGTCTCTGGAACAGCTCCGACAGTGAAAATGGACAAGGTAGAAAAGAAGAGAAAGAGCATTGATGGATAGTTTGTTTATTTAGGTTTACCTTCCAGGGTCTGACTTTCAATCAGCTTATCATGCTTAGGGTTTCTCTTGTCTAAGTCATAACCCCAGCACCTTTTTTTTCCATTTTAATAAGCACAGTGTGTTATTCCCAGAAGGCTCGAGCTCAAGGTCTAGAACTCAAGTTTTAAGCAAGCTTAGACTTTCAAATGTAAAAACAAAGATTGTTACAGTGCTTTTTGCAGTCTGAGTGCAAATTAAGCTCTCTGTCTGGACACTGCTAGTACTTTGTTCAGACTTGCACTAGGGTCCTTTAAGATCTCAAAAGCCGGCAAGCCAGATTAGTACTTGCATGGGAGAACTACATGAAAGGCTGAGTAACTCAGCTACGAGTACAAACAAATCAGCTGAAAATAGATTTAGTTTGGTCTTCCTTTTCTGGCTTAACAATGTGTTCTGCAGGTTCAGTCTCAACACCATTCTTTGGGTTTCTAAGAGAATTCAGAGTGATAACTTTAAAAACCAAAACAAAACAACAACAACAAAAACCCCAGGAAAAGAAAAAAGATATTATAGTGAAATCAAATCCAAAAGCAAATATCAGCCCTGCACTCAGATTTATCTCAAGGTACTTTTAGAGCATGCCAAAATCTCACTATTATTTGGAGTTTACAAAGTGACAGTGCAGACAACTGTTCATTCCTTCTAAGGATATGTTTTATGGGGTAACAAGAAGATAGAGAGTGGTCGCATAGGTAAATGATGGCAGTGTTTCTTCCTATCTAACAGTCACAGAAAAGATACTGGAAGAGGAGAATTGCTCATGGTCTCTCAAATTCAGTCACAGCAAAGCTGCGTCTGTTCAGTGTTGGAAGGAAAACATAGCTCCCTCTTACAGATTTGTCAAGCGAAAGGAGCATTCTGGCTTCCCTGATCCATTTGTGGGCTGGCATGTCTGTTCACAGTTACACATGGCCATAGATCTCATTCTAGACTGCAGGGGATAAAAGCCACCTCCCTTTCTAACAGACACTACCATGGTCTACTTGTACTATGCATGGGACCCCAGTACACATTAGGCAGGGATGCTGGTCGTTTACTATTTCAAGTGCTCTCCATGCAAAATAGTTCATTTCAAACATGGATGTCATCCCTTTGGTATCCATTGCATGTTGGCTTTGTATCACAGACCTTTTTTCTCCTCACAATCAGCTTTCAAAGTAATAGCTGCATCAGCTGGCAGATAAATATAGATATGCTCTCCTTTTTTAAGTCACAACCATCCTTTGTTCCTCCACACCCCCCCTGCAAGACATTTTTGAGAGATGGACTGAAAAAAAGGCAGGGAATGAGACAGCCTCTGCAAAAAGGGCTTCTAATGAAAATGAGTAAAAGAGACAGAGGTTGGAAAAACAGTCATGCCACTGCTATTATATCTGGGTGGGGAGGAGATGCTTTCAGACAGGAAGGCTGTAAGCCCATGGCATTACATCACGCACACAGAGAGCTTTGAACAAAACATCTCAGAAATGAAGAGAAATGTGGCCATGTTAATGTGTGCTCATTCAAAGCAAATATGCTAATTGTTCCTCATATTCAGCAAATCAGCCAGGTGGCATCGATCCTAAAATGATTATACTCTTCTGGAAGGAAAGGTAGTGTACCTATCACCACCCACCACTGCCTTTGTCAGGAAGACATAGCTGAGTGACAGAGCCAAACACTGGGAGTTAAGAATACAGATCTGAAAATTATGCCAGATCCCTCAAGCCCCACTGTAACTCTTGAACTGCAATATAAATATTTTTGTCAAATTATTTAAGCAGAGAGAAAACAATAAAAAGTATTCAGAAGTTTCATATAGGCCCTATGTACAGAAAGGAAGAAGGAAAAGATTGTAAGGATAGAGACAAACATAACTGTCTTCTTGAAATATTAGCTGCCCTATTACATTTTCAAGTCCTCTTGATTGAAATGGTAACCTATTATTATTCTCTGCAGCCATTAATGCAATCTTCAGCTGACTCATCTCCAATACTTCTCTAGTATCTATTATGTATGTGAAAGAAGCACTGTTAATGTGTAGGTAAAGAAAGGGAAGCTGGATTATCTTTCTGTTGGGGAGGCTTTATCCTTTGTGATTGCATTAACCTGCAAGAACCACCAAACTCTCTAACACTCCACAATGTGCCTCCTCATCTCTCACAGCTCATTGCAGCTCTGTCCCTGGGATATCAAGGGACCAGGTACAGCAGGCACTGGATTCAAGCCATGGGAAAATCCCCAGCATGAGGCTACAGGCTGAGACTCTGACCTGACAAAGGTATTGAAGAAATAATTCCTGACTTCAACAGCAGCTGGATTGATGCTGGAAGGCACTAGCATAGATAGGAGTGCATTCAGTCCTGGCTGAAGGTACCAGGCACTTACTGCTAATGAGGAGTCTTATAGAACAGATTGGGACTCAGAATCCCTAGCATTTGGAGACACCAGAGAAACCCACCTGCCTATAGTGCAGATACTCTGCAAATAGATTCAGCCTGCCTACACCATGTTCCTGAGCTCAATTTTTTCTCCAGGCTCCTCAGGAGGGAACTTACACCAGACACACTCTTGTATCGGTGATATCCATCCCCAAACACCGTCTGTTCTGAGAGCAAGCTTGATCTGGACAGGGTCAGATCACAAGAAGCCTTAGTGAAGGACCAGAGACACAGCTCAGAAGCAGCATGATCAAACACAGCATGCATGGATGTATGGTGCACCAAAGCTTTCTTGCACTGAATGCAGCAGGCAGATCAAAATCAACATGCACGTGCAGGAGACCTCAATCCGTGGGAAGAGAAGAGTTTGTGGCACACAAGAAGTGTAGATGTGGAGACCAAGCTATGCAGGTTAGCTAGCTGGGAAGTCTTAGATGCTGTTGTCAAGCCCTAGAAAAGGCCTAAGGAAAGGAGGAGTTTGAGTCAGTTACACTATAAAGACAACGGATAAAGTTATATTGAAGCTCCTTTCTCCTTGGGACTGATTAATAACACCAAGGAGATAAAGTTGTAGAAAGCATGGAAGCAAAGTGAGTGCAAGACTCAAGTGGGCAGAACCTTAAAAGCAATAACTTAGTGGAGGAGGTCATGGCTGGATTCAAGAAGGTTAGGAGGCCTGACTCAGAGTCAGGCTCTGGGCTTATAAAGGACAGAGTCAGAGCCAAAAGGACAGTGGTGGGAAACCTCAATAAGAGAGATGGAGCAAGGAGGCAGTCATCCAGAAAGTTGTGCAAACCCATTACTATTCATCACTGTTCAATGATATGAATCACAGAAGAGTTCAACCAGGTGCATGTTCTTTTCTCACAGCCATACAGTCAGAAAGATTTTAACCACATTAGTCTTGTACCGCTTGCAGAAGCCGTGTTTTACCTCAGTGGACTCTTGCAGTTACTTTAAATACTATGATCAGAAATATCTAATGCATTGAGTTTTCCCCATTTATTTTGGAGGTCCAAAGGCAAGTGGGAGCATTAATACAAACGCTCCATTATTGTATTTTCCAACTGAAGAGTCTGTAACATTTTACTGAAAATGGTAGTTACTGTTTAATAAAAAGGTAAATCAAGGCAGAAAGAGATTATGTGATATGCCTCAGGTAACAGAACAGGAAATTGGTAGAGTCAGTAAGAAAATTCAAATCTTCCTAAAATTAGTCCCGTGTTCTGTCTACAATGTTGCACACTGTTTCTGAGAACAAACACATGAATACAAAAAGAGCGCATGAGCAATGCTATTTTGTTACCTACATTAAAGTGAGAGTGACAAAGCAATTTAACTAAATTCCAAATGTATTAAAACCACTAGACAGGGGAGATGTCTCCCAGTGTTGCCACTTTCTGTCAGAACAAAGGGTTTAGAATAGCCCACGCAATGTTCCTTGAAATGATGTGCATCACCGACATGACCCTTGAGTAAGCACTGGACCAGTCACAGGCACTACTGCATGGCAACAGCATTAGCGGAAGCTTGACCTGCGACATCACCGGGGAGAAGGTTGCGCTCCTCACTTAACTAAAGGAACCACCTTTTCTCCTTTGTCAGCATGCTACCATTTGGGACACTCCTGGGAAAACGTGGAAGTTCAGAGGGCTGTTATGGTCTGCCTCTGATTCTCCCAGTCATAACAGTACTTTATTTGCAATCTTTGTTTCTTACCCTGGTAATCACATATTTCCTTGGTCTATGGGCAAAGCAGCAGTAGAGCACTCCGCAAGACAACACAGCTAATCAAATCAACTGTTAGGTGATCCTGAAATAATACCCTTTACCAGCAGAAGACAAACAAGTGAGTGCAATATAAACATGTTCAACATTTGAGCTACAGATTAGGAGTTACATGTTTCAATATAAATGAAAATATGACTTCGGGAATTTCTTTAAGAATGAACTTTGCTGTATTATTCCATGCTGTAGAAAACCTTGGGAGAACAGCTTACACTGCGAAGGGTGGCCAGAGCTGAGTGAATTTGGGATGTAAGGCAATGTGGGATCTCTGAGGCTGGCTGTCCACTCCCACGTCTCCCTTGTGATCAAGTGAATGTGAAACACTGCTGCTTTTTCACCCAGTTATCACCCACCACACAGGCAAGTGGAGATACATACCTACTTTTCCATCTTAAGTGACTTTGTGCTCAAATGTCAACAGCATTACAAATCCAGAGTTCTCCATTAAATAATGAAGAGTGTGAACTGATAATGTAATTTGCTGGGCTTATCTAAGTCATGTTGTGGGCACACACAATACCTGACATAGCTCAGACAAGTTTAATTTCCCCAGGACATTTCTCTCTATGTAAAAGAGGAAAAAGCCACACCTCACTGCTAGGCACTAGTCAGATGCACTGTACCTGCATTCAGATGCAATGGAGGGTTTACGTATTTTGTCCCTCTGCAACTGCAGACCTGGATTTGCAAGTGCTTGTATTTAAAGACCATAAAGTCTTCCAATTTATGGAGGGCTCAGGGTGCTTACGTATTGACCACCATTAGCTACAAAAACAACCTTTCACTTTGAAACATAAACCCTTTCAATTTTATAGATTATTATTTACTCATTAAATATCTTGGCCTGGGGGGGGATACTCTTTTACCACATACACTGTGGTAAAAGAGTATTTTTACTGTGATATAATAGAGAAATGTGGGTTAGATAAAGAAAGATCTTTTTTAATTTAAACTATACATCCTGATCTCCATTGATCCTATTATGCATCTTCATAGCAGATTAACATGTCATTCAACTACTAAACCAAAGAAATAAAGCAAAGTGTCTCATACAACAAATGCCTTTGTGACAGGAGGTACCACCAGGTTATATGCAAGGGAGTTTAAGCAATTAAGAATAAGCAGTTTATTCTTAACAAGAAAGCACCCAGTAGAAGCAGTTGCTTCAGCATCTCCTGCTAAGCTGTAAAGAAATATTCCCCATCGCAGCCAGCCATAATGGACAGGAGAGTCAGTTCAGTTTTTAACTACGATAGCAATACTGCAGTTATCTTGATTTACACCAGCTGAGGATCTGAACACTGCGATCTCCAATGATCTGCCAAGAGCTCAAACTTCTTTTGTTCTTCCTTCAAAATATTTTTTGTGGGAAAGAACGGCAGTTTCCAGGCATTTTGCCGTGGTAATGACAAGGGTCCATCAGTGAAAGGTTCAGGATGTTGTCCTAGGAGTACAATCCCCCTTCTTTTTTTTTTTTTTTTTTCTTTTTTTCCTCCTAAATTTGCAATCAGCTTGTCTGCGTTGATTTTGAGAGAAATTAGAAGGGTCTCCTTCCTCCACTGACACACCAATCTCTGGATTCGTTTACTCTGTGAACTCTACAAGGGAAAATGGAAGAAGTTTAATTTAAAAAAAGCCACAGTCAGCCCAGTATCAGTTTTGGGAAGCCTCACAAACATGTCAATCTTATCTTTGCATGTGATTACTCACAGAGTAGGAATGTATTTTGTAACTCCTGTCTTTTGTCTGAAATCAATGAGTCCTCTGATTATTTAGTGAAGACTCTCAGATGTCCTTTCTCCTCTCCATTTGCAGTTTCTCTCACCCTTGGACTTCTCTAGCGCAGCTCTTAGCTTTCCAGGGGGAGAGGCATAGACAGATACTCTTTTGGAAGCTGTCAGTGTCTGTTCCTGTAAGAGATGGAGAGGTTGTTCTTGAGCGAAGAGAGATGATAGTCTTTGGTAGTGAGCTGATTATCTTTTCCTGCAGTAATATTCAGCAGG
>NW_010409940.1:34469-41665 GCF_000710305.1 Buceros rhinoceros silvestris
GAAACAAATACAGGTAAAATCAGAATAAAAGCTGCTTCTGAGAGCTCTTATATCAGCATGAATTTGTGAACTGCAGTGGCCTCAGGAAGACAAATTCTGTCCTCAAAAGGACAACAAGCCATGCCACAGCTCTATTCACAAGCGTGGATTTCAACATGTACATACAGACAGAGGCTTGTTTCTTGTGCTATTCTTAACATTACTGTAAATTAGCATATGATAATGCTGTTTCTCCTATTAGACACTGTTTTGCCCTGTAGCTGTGATTAGGGAATGAAAGGAGGATAAGTTTAAAACCTGTTTTTTCCCCCAACTAGGTTAACACAAACACAGCCCAAGTAGTGCTTAAAAACAAGCTGTTTCAGAGCAGGCATAATATTCCATGCCTGTTATTAAAATAGTCAAGCTCATGCTGAACAGATTAATAGGGCTGAACTGGCAAGAAAAAAATCTCATAATGCACTTCTTTGCAGGGATTCCACATCCACATCACATTCTTCATCAAGGCAGGTGAAGAAATTTCTTAGCTATGGTGCCTTTGTTAAGCCCAGATCCAGTTCTGAATGCTGCGTTTAACGCACGCTCACTTGTTTCACAAATCCAGACATACATATATGTATAAAAGGAGGACAACTGTTGCAACGATATGTGGTCATTAACCACGTATTTATATTAATATCATGTTCTCTCCAAACCAGCGTCCTATTTGTTACTATAAATGCAGTGCAGATTTCTGGTGACTGACATTCATTATCTTCCTGGAGCTGCTGGGTGGCAAATGCATCAATTCAGCTGACATAAGACAGAGGGGAATATTTAACCTGAGGAGGCCAGGAACCTGAAAAGGAATCTTGCTTACCTGTTATATACCACAACAACCGAAGCCCATATTTGTGGCTTTGGCAAGCCATTTCTTTCTTTGTTCTGTACCCAGGTCTTACTAGCTGTCAGGCTAGCAAGTTCCACGATAATCATAGACGGCTCAAATAAATATGACTTAGTATCTCCTCGGGAGATTATTACAGAACCATCATGCTTGAAATTAAGCACAATGATACATTTTGCATCAGAAACACACAATCAGAAGCAAAAACTTGTCAGCGAAGCCATTTTCAGATGAAGCATATTAATACTGAGCTGGAAAAGGCCTTCTTATCAGCAGTCATTTTGTGTGGGTAGTGAGATATTCCAGCCAGACAGACATACATCATGAACATCAGTTACCACACACACGCAAACAGGCGCACACATGCATACACACAAATACTGAACTGATTTGCTAATTGTCTAATAAAATCTGGATAGTTGATAACCAAGCGATTTTAGTCACTGCCAAAAAGAAAAGTCTTGCCATGGCAAGCTATTTCAGCAGGGAAACAGAACATCGAATAGAAAAAATAGGATTCAGCTCACAAGAAAGCATTTTCAAAAGTCCTTGCCTTGGATGAAATCTGCATTATCCTGAAATTAAATCTGTTACCTTCAAGACTGCCATTGAAGAAGTTACACATCAAACTTGAGTGAAGCACAGAAGACAGAGAGACAGGTCTCTACCTGACTTGCTCTTAATATTGTAAGACTTTCCTTTCCTGGTACCTTGCAACACACATAAAGGTGGCTCTGTCAGGATCTTGCTATGCAGCATATATGTATCTTGGAGTTCTACCAGATTTCCGTGCTGGCTGTAGCAATAGTCTGAAGTTTCACTCAAAGACTGGAATATATTTTGTTGGCAATTTGGATGCCAACTCCCCCAACTGTCAAAGACCTTGGCTGATTTGGATTTTATCATCACACAAGTCATTTTTACGTTGGAGACAACAGCAGAGTGGGAGGCATCTTTGTGTAGTTCCAGGGAAGGACTTGGGGAGAAAGAGGGGTGCTCACTGATTGAGCTATCAAACCGTACATGCTGTGCTAGTGGTGATAGCACACAGAACAGCACATCTGCACGGAGACCTTTCCACAAAGGGGAGCTAACAGCTCCACCTACCACTGAGAGCTCCAGCTCTGATTTGCTAGGTACACCCATCATTAACACCAGTGTTTCATGGTGCAAATCAAGCACTGCAACATGGAACAGCCAGCACAGATACCTCTGCAACGGATCTGGAGCAATCTGTAATCTGCAGAAGAGATTATACTACTCAGCTGACACAGGTTTTCTTCCTAGCTGTATGCACCTAAATGTACAGCATTCTCAGCCCTGTTTGCCCTGATGCAACTGTTTCTCTCCCCAGTAATTCAGACCAAGTACCTCTTGTCATCTTAATGCAGGGGAACACTGTGACGTGTTCTCAAGGATGTTTTTCTGCTTGGTTTCCATGCAGGTAAACAACTGACTCCATTTTAGTTGTCTCCTTTAACACTAGGTCAGCCAGATATCTTCTTGTTCTTTTCTTTTTTTTCCTGAAAAGCACTTTTTAAAAAGCTAAATAAACCAGGTTGAAGGAAACAACATCTCTTACACTTGTCAGATTGACGCATCATGGTCCACATTGTGACATGTCCCACCCAGTTCCATCGGTCCACTTTATATCACCATTGTGATGTATTGGAATATGACCAATAAGAATAGATAAGAGACTGGGAAATTTCCAAATTCAAAAGGTTGAGGTTTTTTCCCCCTTAAGAAAACAAACAAACAAACAACAACAACAAAAAAAAATCAACAAAAAAGAAAACCACCAACAAACAAATTCCCCAATGAAAGAAAAAAAAACAGAAAAACTTAGAAAATACCAGTTTAATCTACATAAAATTCATTAAAAAAAAAGAAAAAGAAAAAGAAAGAAAACAGAAAAAAAAGTCTTCATATTTTGGATGGTGATCCAGTTTCTCTTCATCTTTGTGAAAATAATTACACACACAGTCTGAACTGAGCCACTCTTCACACAGCCTTTTGGTCTTGCTTGGTACATGTATCAGAAGCCTAGCACTCTGGCATAGCACTAGCTATTCCACAAGCTCATCCCTTTTGCTCGTCTAATCCTCATCAATACTGCCATCCTCCATGTTCCACCTCATCCTCTGAAAAGAAATGCAAATGAACGAGATTTAGAGCTTGGGATATTTTCAAGTTTTCAAACAAGTCGGGGCTTCCACTGCCCACCACACTCACTGAAGAGCCTTTGGTTGCATATTCCTCTGACTGAGCAACTGCGCATCCATGTCAGTAACCATGTCAGCATCATGCCCGAGAGTGCCAGCATCCTCCATGACTTCCTTTGCTGGTTTAGAATCATATTTCAAAGCCTGCTTGCATTGCTTGGTCCCTTGTTGTGCAAACAAGTGATACGGGACCCATATGCAATTATAGTAGATTACTTTGCATACATTAACTTCAGCCTAGGCTTAAAGACAGTGGGTATGTACAAGGCAGTGATGCCCCCAAGTTCACTCACTCTCACCTGGACAGCAGTCCAGCCTCTGCTCAAGTCTAGCCCCTGCTCAAGACCCCTGAGAGTCTTCTTTTCCAGTTGGGTTTCTAGGGACAGACAACAGCTTGCTTGCAATCAGCAGCTGATTGCAAATAAACACCACCATTACCACTCCCTAGCATGGAACATCAAGGATGATCTATTAAAGAGAGCTCATAGAATAGCAGAATCGTAGAAAGCTTTGGGTCAGAAGGGACATTTAACAGTGATCTAGCCTAACCCCCCTTTAGTGAGCACGGTCATCTTCATCTAGATTAAGTTGCCCAGAGCCCCACCAACCCGACCTTGAATGTTTCCAGGGATGGGGCATCTACTGCCTCTCTGGGCAACCTGTGCCAATGTTTCACCACCCTCATCATAAAAGATTTGTCCTTATATCTAGTCTGAATCTCCCTTCTTTTTTTAAAACCATCACTCCTTGTCCTATCACAACAGGCCTTGCTAAAAAATCTGATCCCATCTTTCTTATAAGCCTCCTTTAAGTACTGAAAGGCCACAATAAAGTATCCACATATCCTCTCTTCTCCAACCTGAACAACCTCAACGCTCTCAGCCGGTCCCCATAACAGAGTTGCTCCATCCCTCTGATCATTTTTGTGGCCCTTCTCTGGACCCTCTCCAACAGGTTCACTTTGTGCTGAGGACTCCAGAGCTGGACGCAGTACTCCAGGTTGGACCTCACAAGAGCAGAGTTGAGGACCAGAATCACCTCCCTACACCTGCTGACCACACTTCTTTTGATGCAGCCCAGGATATGACTTTCTAGACTGCGAGCATATATTGCCAGCTCATGTCCAGCTTTTCACCCACGAGTACCAACCCCCAAGTCCTTCTCATCAGGGCTGCTCTCAATCACGTCATCCCCCAGCCTGTATTGATACTGAGTGCAGGATGAGGAAAAGGCTGAGGTACTGAATGCCACCTCTGCCTCAGTCTTTAACGGTAAGACCAGTTTTTCTCTGAGTGCCAAGCTCCTTGAGCTGGAAGACAGAGATGGGGCAGCAGAATCAAGGCCCCATAATCCAAGAGGGAACAATAAGTGAACTATCGCACTGCTTAGATGTGCACAAGTCTATGGGGCCAGATGGGAATCACCCAAGGGTAGTGAGGGAACTGGAGGAGGTACACACTAAGTCACATTCAATCATTTATCAGCAGTCCTGGCCTACCAGGGAGGTACCAGTTGACCAGAGGTTAGCAAATGTGACACCCATCTACAGGAAGGGCTGGAAAGAGGATCCAGGGAACTGCAGGTTTGTCAGTCTGACCTTGATGCCAGAGAAGGTTATGAAGCAGATCATCTTGAGTGCCATCACACGGCATGTACCGGACAGCCAGGTGATGAGGCCCACTATGGATGCTGTCTACCAGGACTTTAGTAAAGCCTTCAACATTGTTTCCCATGGCATTCTCCTGGAGAAACCGGCTGCTCAAGGTTTGGCTGGACGCACTCTCCACTGGATAAAAAACTGGCTGGATGGCTGGGCCCAGAGAGTGGTGATGAATGGAGTTCAGTTCTTATAGTGGCTGGTCACCAGTGGTGTTCCTCAGGCTCAGTGTTGGGGCCTGTTCTCTATAACATCTTTATCAATGATCCGGGTGAGGAGATTGAGTGCACCCTCAGCAAGTTTTCAGACGAGAACAAAGTTGGCTGGGAGTGTTGATCTGCTGCAGGGTAGGGAAGCTCAAGAGGGATCTGAACAGGCTGGATCAATGGGCCGAGGCCAATGGTATGAGGTTCAATAAGGCCAAGTGCCAGGTTCTGCACTTGAGTTGCAACAACCCCCTGCAACACTACAGGCTGGGGGAAGAGTGGCTGGAGAGCTGCCAAGAGGAAAAGAACCTGGGAGTGTTATCAACACCCAGCTGAGTATGAGCCAGCAGAGTGCCCAGGTGGCCAAGAAGGCCAGCGGCATCGGGGCTTGTACCAGCACTAGTGTGGCCAGCAGGGGAGGTATCTGGACAGGCTGGATTGATGAGCCAGGGACAATGGCATGAGGTTCAACAAGGCCAAGTGCTGGGTCCTGCACTTGGGTCACAACAACCCCCTGCAACGCTACAGGCTGGGGGAGGAGCGGCTGGAAACTGCCCAGCAGAGAAGGACGTGGGGGTGCTGGTCAGTAACTGGCTGAGGATGAGCCAGCGGTGTGCCCGGGTGGCCAAGAAGGCCAATGGCATCGGGGCTTGTACCAGCACTGGTGTGGCCAGCAGGAGTAGGGGAGTGATCGTACCCCTGTACTCTGTGCTAGTGAGGCCACACCTTGAGTACTGTGTTGGGCCCCTCACTTCAGTGAGGAAATTGAAGTGCTGGAGCTTGTCCAGAGAAGGGCAACAAAGCTGGTGAAGGGTCTGGAGAGCACGTCTGATGAGGAGCTGCTGAGGGAACTCGGTTTGTTTAGCCTGGAAAAAGCAGACTTAGGAGGGACCTTATTGCTGTCTACAACTACCTGAAGGGAGAATTGTAATGAGGTTCGGGTCAGTCTCTACTCCCATGCAGCAAGAGACAGGATGAGATGAAATGGCCTCAAGTTTTGCCAGGGGTGAAGGGTCTGGAGAGCACGTCTGATGAGGAGCTGCTGAGGGAACTCGGTTTGTTTAGCCTGGAAAAAGCAGACTTAGGAGGGACCTTATTGCTGTCTACAACTACCTGAAGGGAGAATTGTAATGAGGTTCGGGTCAGTCTCTACTCCCATGCAGCAAGAGACAGGATGAGATGAAATGGCCTCAAGTTTTGCCAGGGGAGGTTTAAGTTGGGTATTAGGAAAAATTTCTTTGCAGAGAAGGTTGTGAAGCATTGGAACAGGCTGCCCAGGGAGGTGGTGGAGTCCCCATCCCTGGAAGTGTTTAAAAGACATGTAGATGTGATGCTGAGAGACAAGGTTTTGGACTCTGGCAGTGCAGGGTGAATGGTTGGACTCGATGATCTTAAAGGTCTCTCCCAACCATATGATTCTGTGTGATTCTGTGATTCTCTCACAGTGGGAGGGCTTTTGCAGACCAGGCTGCTGTCTTGCATTCCATCTACTTAAGAGGTGTGAAAAGAGAGGTTGCTGGTGGAGACTGAAGCAAAATAGTCGTTGAGTACCTCAGCTTTCTTCTCCTCTGCTGTTACCAGTGTGCCAGTCATGTCCATCAGAAAGGGTACACTTTCTTTGACCTTCCTTTTCTGGTGGACATCCCTTCTTATTATTCTTTACATCCCTTGCCAAGTTCAGCTCCAGCTGTGCCTTGGCCTTCCTGACCCCATCCCTACACAGCTGGGCAGTGTCCCTGTACTCTTCCCAGGATACCTGTCCCTGCTTCCACTGCCTGCAGAGTTCCTTCTTGCCCTTTAGTTTGACCAGCATGTCTCGACTCAGCAATGCTGGTCTCTTGCCTTCCTTGCCTGATTTCTTATACCTGGGGATCAACAGTTCTTGCACTCTATGGGAATGGTCCGTAGAGATCTGCCATCCCTGTTCTGCTCCCTCGTCCCTGAGAGCACTTTCCCAGGGAGTCTTACTGACTAACTTGAAGAGCTGGAATTTTGCTTTCCAAAAATTCCGGGTCCTCACTTCACTCTTTGCCTGACCCATACCTCGCCGGGTTGTGAACTCCACAAGCGCGTGATCACTGCAGCCCAGGCTGCCTCCAATCTTGACATTACCGATGAGCTCACTTCTGTTGGTGATCAACAGATCCAGTATCACACCCCCTCTTGTGGGGCTCTCAGTTACCTGGCTGAGGAAGTTGTCCTCGATACATTCTGGACTCCCC
>NW_010409941.1:0-304 GCF_000710305.1 Buceros rhinoceros silvestris
CTTTATGCCTTTTCTCTTTCCTCTCTTTGGGAAGGGGAGTGGGGGGGTAATAGATAACATCTGTCATTTGCTAGCCCAACCCTAACATATGACAAACTGTTCTAGGAATAAAATGAAATTATATAGATGTTAAGGGTTGAGGGCCGAGGTAACCACCCCTCGAATTCCTTAACGATTCCCTTCTGTCCTGCTAGAGACAGAAGGGTTTTTAATGGGAAGAAAAAATTCACACCTCGGTCTGCATTTTTGGAAAACTGAAACAAATTTTTAATAAACAATAAAGCGACACAACTATACACTTATT
>NW_010409941.1:767-14084 GCF_000710305.1 Buceros rhinoceros silvestris
ATCCACCCCCGAGCTGCTGCTTTTAAAGGCTCCCGACGCAACATTACGTTCACCTGACTTAACCAATTAAATGCGGAATTATTGGTACTGCATGGAACACTACTATTTGTCCATTACCCAAAATAAGGAAGTTTTAGCTCAAACCAGGACAATAGATCCCATTCTTAGAAAACAAACTTGGAGGAGTATCTAGTAGGTCCAGATGTACTAGGTTGTTCTTGGATTATGGTTTTACCTTTCAGTTCTGTCCAAGGCCTGCTTTGTTTGCTTAGTATCACTTTCAGTAAAAGACAAGCATATAGAAGTGTTTGCAGAATTGGATACTTGGAGGTTTCTGACCCTTTTTGTACAAAAGCTAGTTGTTAGTGTTATGCATCAAGAGAGGAATCCATATTTGACCTCAGAGTATACAAAGGTGCAGCCTTCATGACAAAGAGCCTCAAGCTTCTTTGTGGGATCTGTTCCTCTATACAGAAAGAAATGATTAGTGTTATGCATCAAGAGGGGAATCCATATTTGACCTCAGAGTATACAAAGGTGCAGCCTTCATGACAAAGAGCCTCAAGCTTCTTTGTGGGATCTGTTCCTCTATACAGAAAGAAATGAGATTCCCATAGCAAGAGGAAAACCAAGACAGAAAATATGCTGATGTCTTGGACACACCATCTGTGAATATGGGACTCAGGTCTCAAATTATTTCTAATTTTTCTTTGGTGACTGTTTAATACAAATATGCAAGCAATCCAAGCAATAGAAACCTCCCTATTTTGTCTGAGAATCCTACAGACAGACTTTGCATTCTTTGTGATTACTTCCTCTAACCTCTTGACTCTTCCGTTACTTACTTCATAGTACTTTGACAGGAAAGATGTAGAATGACAATCCATCCAGATCTATCAGCCTGATAAGAATAATTTACAAATTAGTGCTGAGAATTTGTATAATCTTATTTTAATTATTATTCTTGCAGCCTGTAGATTAGCAGCCTCTAGGCTTTTGTTCAGCTCCAACCATCCATTTTTTTAGAGGAAAGTGATCGTGATAATTGTATTAACCGTTGTTAATAAAATTAACACGTGTGTGTTAGGTATATGAAGAACACAGTAAAAGTATCAAAATAAGAAATGTAGAAAAAGGTACTGTTGCCTAACTTATGAAACTATAAGAGGCTTAGCTATGGAATGGGTTCTGAAATGCTTAGCTCCACTCAAATGGCAGTAGCTTGGGCAAGACCTTAGAAGAAAATTAAGCATCATAGACAAGCTGGTAGTTGTTGTGTTCCTATGGACCAGAGGGGAATTGCTCAGGTTAATTTGGGTTCTGTGATTGTATCCTTGTCTTTAAGTGTGTTAAGTCTAAGTAAAATCCAGAACAGGTGTTTAGGTTCTTCACATAGTATGTTACCTGGATCCTCATATCAAGTTGAACTGTCTGTCTTTTAAACTTGCATACAGATCTGATCCTGGATATTAGTTTTCCTGTGCAGAGCACCCATATTTTCAAAACACTGAAGAGTGAAATTAATGATACAATTAAAATGCATTTAACTGACTCTTTAAAATGTAATTTACAATACTCCTTTGTAATGTTCCAGTAAAATAATAATATATTAGATAATTACACAGCAACTGGTGAAATGGTTTACATATGCTTCTGCTGATAACCTTTATAAGAGATCACTTGACATTTGAAATGATTTGTTCACACTGGAAATCTAAATGTGCCACATGCTGGTAGATATGTCAGCTAGCACAATTCTAAAAAGAAATAAAAATATAATTTAATATAGAATTTGGAAACTGGATGGATTGGAAACTGTGGGTGGTGTTTAATAAAGAAACATAGGCCAACAAAACTGCATATCTTCTTTCATAATACTTGAAGAAGAATCTAGACTCCCTGACATTTATTTATATTAGTGTTTTGAAGAAATTACATTATTTGGGGAAAAAAAAAACCCTCCCATAATTATGTAAAAGTAAATATTAAATGATCTTTCCATGGAAAGGAAAGAATAAGATACCATTTAGTAAAAAAATTACCTTATCCATTTTGATATACATATTGTGGCTTTGTAGACAGAGCTGGAAATCAATCACAACCAAACTTTCATCCAAGAACTTGATCAATGCTCCATCTCCTATTCTCAGGGGATTTCTTTCTGTTTGAATTTATCCATGACTCTGAATGTATAGGTGCATATACCTGCATTATTACCAAATACTAACCCCCCAGTTTAGCTAGACAATATTTCCAGTATAACACTGCACTTGAAATTTAAGGTCCAAGCATTAGATTCTTCCAGTAACTAATGCATTGTTATCAGTAAACTAGAAAATACTTCTGTTTCTTAGCATTTAAAATGACTTACATAATCTCAATACATCTCTAAAATTAGGGCATTTAACTGAATATTGTTGTTACGCAAACTTCAGGACTCAAGCTGGATTTTCCAGTGAAGTGTATCTTGCCATCAAGGAATTCCTCTGCTCTGGAACTTTTCAACTTTAATGTAGTCTGTACAACATCCAAATACTGAAGCTATCCTATGGTTTGTCTCCATAGCACAGAGCAATAGGAGGAAGAATCTTGGAATTTTCAGATTGCAGCTTACCTTTGCAACACCCAGCTCAGGAACAGTCAGTGATGGATTACACTATGCAATGTCTATCTCCTTTTTTCATATAGCTGTAACTAAGTGCCATACACTCATGTCTAATTGACATTTAAGGAAGGTTTTTAAAATTCCACTGCAGTTAGATAATCTCATAGGCCCCATTTCCACGTTCCTTCTATACATAGTTTATGCAGCATACCTCCTTCCTTCATACAATATAGTTTCTTTCAATGTATAAAACTATTCTATTCCAAATGGAGGTATGAGATAAATTACAGCCTGAGTTACACTGAGTTAAGTACAGAATAATTTACAGCAATAAAATCTTTATGATTATTTCAACTTTTCAAGTTAGCTGAGATCTCACACAAGATGATAAAGAAATAAAAATTGTCTAAAGGAACATTCAGTATTTTATAAATACATATAGTGTATAAGCTTTAAAAACAAACTTAATTAACAGATGGAAATAAATGTAAGAGTAAAAATTAGCTCCACATATTGCACACAATTTTTTAAACTCTTTTTTCCAAGCCCTAATCAAAATCTAAACCTTTTCATAAACTTTGGACATATAGTCATAACTCATAGGCAACACTCTCTTTTACATTCTATTATACTGTATGAAAGTTTTCATTGTCAAATCCAAGAACGTGGCAAATTTATAGTCTAAAATAATTGCTGTCATTTGAAAATTGCTTATGAATGGACAATACATTTCATGTAATATTTTTAATCATCTTCAAAGCTATAGTGTTTTGGAGGTGGAGTGTCTTGATAAATTATTTTAGACAAGGAATTGAGGCTCTAGCACCATTTAGGAAAACAAACACATACTTTTAACTTTCAGCATGCATCTCTGCTCTTTTATCGGGATTTAAGTGTTTGCCTGAATATAGTAAGAACCTGCAAATCTTTTCTAACTTTGGTCTGAGACCTGTCACCATCTAGAACATCAAGAGGAAAGAAGTGAAAGTTGTGTTTATAGTTCTAGTTCCTATAGCAGTATATGTTAAAAGCAGAATATGTTAAAAGCAGAATGCTTTTTTTTTCATTGAGCTCACAATAAACAGAAGAAAAATAGCCATAGCTCTTCTAGTCTGTTAGCTGAAATATGAAAATTGTCACTTGTTAAATGAAACTTGCTAATATCTGTTTAAAACTACTATTCAGTTATACAAGTTTGTATTTGTGAGATAAAAAAAGTGTTCCAGAAAAGCCCCATATAACTATGCCATATTTGTGGAAGACTAATTTTCCATGAATCTCTCTAAGAAATCTTTTAATGTTTAATGTTTATACAGATATTGTCCAGATGTCCCTGGAAGTGGGCATTTGTGTAGGAGATGAAAACAAATTTGACAGTAAATACCAATAGCTTCTTGAAAGCTATTCTTTATTTTTCTATAGGATTGGCAGCTATAGAGCTGAAAACAAATAAAATACTAAATCTAATGTGTTTTGCTATTTGATTGTTAACGTGACAAAAAATGGAAGGAGGAACTTTCACTCTTTTGCTTCCTCAGAACTTAAATTTCATCACAGATAACAAACCATTCATTGTCTGTTCCTAATATGGCCAGCACTTATTTAATAATCTTTTCCAAGAAATCCATAGAACCTACTACATAACCAAAAATACCTAATAATGTTATTTAAAAGACTTTTGTAATAAAACCCCAAACAAACAGTAGTGTTATATATAAATACTTGGGACCTTAATGTCATATTTTGACAGAAATGACTGTAAAATCAAAAAAGCTTCCCATATGTTACATGATATATATTTAAATTGGAATACTGATAGGCATGAATCTTTATAGTGTGCCTACAGTGCTCATTATCAAAGTGATATAACAGGAATGTATGATGGTTATTGTTCACTGTTAATAATTCACAGTTCACAAACACAATTATATTCACTGTTTCTACATGGAATATTGGTGTGGAAGGCGTGGTATAAGGACTAAAAATAAAATAACTTGAAATAATAATAGATGGAAGAAATATTTGCTAGAGATTAATCTACCCATTTAATGTTCTGCTATTTAAAACCTAATTAATGCAAGGAACAAATTGTAAACTCCCTAAAGCTGCTAAATCATACCAAATTGATAAAGCGATAAACCAGAGAGCAAGCTGCAAGTAAAATGAAAAAGGACTGCCCATCAATGGCTGATATACAGTATTTGTAATTAAGTGTTACTCTGATTTAAGAGGTTGTGTGGTCACCCAGAGTCTGCAATTTGTGAACACAGCAATTTGGTTACAAGTTTGACAGATCCCTGTGTGTGCCCATTTCATCAATGACAGTTGTTTGCAGAAGTATCTCTTTGCATTATCATCACTTTTGTAATACTGATAAATATGAGTGGGATAATATTAGGTACACACAGTGTGAACTAAAATTGGGAAAGAAATAAAACCGAAACAAACTATATTAGAATGAGAGTTATTCAAATCAATGTTAAGTCCTGGGCAAGTCTTCTTCTGTAAGTCAACTTTTTGTATTATTCTTGATTTTTTGAGATTACATCTATTAAAATTTTGAAAACTGTGGAGGAGGAAAATTAACTAAATGAAATGAAAAAAATTGCAGCAGAATACTTATCAGGAAGAATTAAGATCACAGCTCTTTGATAAGAGTCCTTTTACAGAATATTGTGATCCAGTCCATTGCTAGCAATTTTTTTACTTTTTGCAGCACTTTAAATATCATGGAGTACTTCAATAGAGCATATATCAGGAGTGAAAAACATGCTTTGAATAATCTATGTAACCTAAATGAAGACAAATCAGAAGGAGCTTGAAAAATGTTTGTAGAACCTTCCGATAATAAAAAGGTACCAGCTGTAACTGCTAATTTTAAATTCAAAAATGGAGGAAAAGAGGATATAATTAAATTCTTACGATAAATAAATGTCAGAACAGGATGTATTTATCTATGTGGATGTATGAGTAGCTAAAATAAACAACTGAATTATGAATTATTCCTATTGAAGAATATAGCCTTACCATGATATGAAGTATTCCCATCTCCAGTGCCCCCAGTGGGATTATGCTTTGTTTCTTTTCTCGTCTTTCACTCTTTCTCTTTTTTTAAGTAAGTCAGTTGAATGTTTTAACATTTGAGGTAAATTTATAGCACAGGTGTAAGTTGATTTGATAGAGTTGAGCAAATTGTGAAAAGTTACAATTATCATGACATTACTTAAAGTTCCTCTGGGGTAATGGGAAAAATGAGGAATGTCTTCCACACAAAGACATAAGCTTTTTTCTGAAATTTTAACTAAGCAGCATTTTTCATGTCTTTCATATTCAATGTCTCAATGTATAACAAAATCTTTCATAATAAAGCCACTCATCTTCCCTTATTTCATAAGGTCCCTCCCTTTTGCTACCGTGCTTTGAAGGCAGTAGGATGTACCCGAAATCACAGTCTCACAGTCTCATGGATATTTATGATTCTTTTTTCACAATAAAGAGAATTAAATTCTAACATTAAATCTTCATCCAGACTTACTTCTTTTTCATCCACTGCGTTTATTTCTGTGTAATTCAGGGAATTCTGGAGTGAATGGGGCAGACTACAGTGCTAACAAACTCTTCTGCCTTTGACTATCCATGAGTTAAGGAATCTTCTATTCACAAGATCTTGGCTGGCAAAGTCCAGTATTAGGGAAATTGCAATCTAGCAAGATATATAGACACACACACAAATGAGACAAGAAAAATTAATTTCACAATTAACCTGCAAATTACTGTCAGCTTTGCACAGTTAAAGTACAAAGCTAACTTGCCCTATGAATATATATGCAAATTTACTAATTTGTAATTCTCAGCGAAGTCACCAGATCTCAGAACTGTAAATTCAAAACAATATGTAGAATACTTTAAGAGGAAAATTACATTTTTAGGTTTGTTGTGTTAAATGAATTGCTTTTATCAGGAGGAAAAAAGTAATAAAACTGAGGAGCTGGTTGAAATTTGCAGTGATATCAAGATCCTTGTGATCCATTGTACTTTAAAAGAAAGTCTGAGAAGCATAATAGATATTTTTTTTTTATTCAGTTACTGTGATGTGACTGGAGGATGAAGTATGGGGTTTTAAATATATTATTGCCTAGGACACTGATATGCTAGTGTGGAATTGTCCTACCTTGCTCTTTTGTCTTGTAGACTTAAGAACATTTTTCTGGTTTATAGTTAGAGAGGTTTCCTGGATAATGGCTCCAATAAGGAATCTTTTTGGAAGAGTTCCCCTGTTCATTTGAGAAAAACTGAAATAATAGCTGTTTTGGGCTGAGCGATCTTACGAAAACCCGGAGGTTGTTCAGATGAGAGCATTTGAAAATAGAGTAATTATTCAAAATGACTAGTTGGAAATGTGTTTTTTTTCCTCATACTATTTTTTTTTAATGCACTTGGATTCAATTCAAGATTGATATCTCAAGTCCGATATCTGCATGGGAGCTGAGTATTTAAGCTCCTATTGTGGTCAATGACAATGTAGTCAATAAAACCACTGGACCCTGAAGAAACTCAGGAACACACCTTAGCTGCATCACTACAACCTTCATATTTTCATTGTAAGGAAAATTTGCTTTAGTTAGAGTCTTACCTAGAGTCTACCATGGCTAGAAAAAATCATTAGAGCTTGAAATACCCTAAGTCTATTCCTGAAATGCAACTTTCAGTGAAGTTTCAACCAAAAAGAATCAGCTTTGTAGCACCAAGACCACATTCTCCATGCAAAATAAATTACAGTATGTAGATACAGTAGGAAGATTCTTTGCTTTTTATGCAAACTAGGACATCAATGTAATTAACCTGTGATGCCTGTCATTGCAACTGTGGTACTGTTTAAATTTACTTGCCTACAAACATCTTGGTGATAAATCCCTGAAACATCTTCCTGCAATTTTCTGCTGACCAAAATGAGGATTCAGTCATCTAAACATGTCACTCCACTGTTTCTTGTCCCACCTCTAGTTGCTTCAAAACAGTGTGACTTCTATTGGCCAAGAAGGCTGACAGCATCCTAGTTTGTATTAGAAATAATGTGGCCAGCAGAAGCAGGGAAGTGATTGTGCCGCTCTACTCAGCACTGGTGAAACCACACCGTGAATACTGTGTCCAGTTTTGGGCCCTTCACTACAAGGACATTGAGGTTCTGAAGCGTGTCCAAAGAAGGGCAGCAATGCTGGTGAAGGGTCTAGAGAACAAGCAGTTGAGGGAACTGGGATTGTTTAGCCTGGAGAAAAGGAAGCTGAGGGCACCTCATCACTTTCTGCAACTACCTGAAAAACGAGTTTGTAGCAACATGGGAGTCAGTCTCTTCTCCCAAGTAACAAGTGACAGAACAAGAGGAAATGCCTTCAAGTTGCACCGGGGGAGGTTTAGGTTGGACATTATGAAAAATTTCTTCACTGAAAGGATTTTCAAGCAAAGGAACAGGCTGCCCATAGCAGTGGTGGAGTCATCATCCCTGGAGGTATTCAAAAGACGTATAGATACGGTGCTTAAGTTTAGTGATGACCTGGCAATGCTGGCTGAGGTCTTTTCCAACCAAAATGGTTCTACAATTCTGTAATTCTTTATAAAAGTCCTGTGTCGTATTTACCTATTCCACAATTCCAGTATAGATGTGTCCCACTACAGCGTAACCAATATGGACACTATGATAAAACTCCTCTTGTTTTTATCTGGTTTCCAAAGAAACTGAGCAGCTATTCTTTAAATCATAGTTGGTTGTTTATATAAGGAGCTTGAAAACAATGAAATAGAGAAAATATTCCCTATCTCTTTGTATCATTACACCGGGGGACGGAGGGAAAGTGCATCTTTTCTAGTGAGAATGAGATGTGCCGTTGCTTTGTCCATTATCTAGAGAGCCATTAGAGCCATACTTGCCAACTTTATTGATATCGTGTAAATACAAGATATAACAACGGCTATAATTATATACATTTTTGTGAAAAAATTATAATGGTAACATAATGAAAAATGACAGTCTTCTTACAAGAACATCATATTATACAGTTTTCCACTAAACACTCTTGACCACAACCACTTCAAAAGGTGCCTCATTATGTAACTCACTAATGGCTTTTCAGACCCTCAAAAATGTCAGGAACTTCAACATTGAGTTCAGATGGGTTTTGAACTCAACAGAAACAGGTTCCTCACAGCTTGTGATCATTAATTTGCAATCCATTTGTCACTTGCATGGTAAGCAGATGGAAGGTACTCATCAGGGCGCAACATAAATGTGAAACAAATAAATAAAATTGAAAACTATGCCACCAGGATGGCAGAACATCCAAAGAATTCCAACCATGTGAATTAAAAAGAACTGAAGTTGATAAAGAATATGCAATATACAGAATGAAATCACTTGTTACAATCTTGTTCCTAGCTATAGCTTGTGAGCCCTTCTTTAAAATGCTCTAGCTGCTGACTTAGATTTGGGACAGAAAAATGGCTTCAGTAATGAAAAACAGCTTCAAAGATTTATTCCTTTAAAACCAATACATATGCTAACTTCTTTTTTTTTTTTCTAGTACTGTAGTGACTTTAGGTTGGGTTTTCTAAATCTGAATCAGCAGTGCTGTCCTCAGTGCATTTACAATACTGGAAAAAGGACAAACTGGGTTTATAAAATGAATTCAAACATACATGACTTTGAAACTACTGACCTATTTATGAATACAGTTCTCCAGTTCTTTCCTGAATTGTGCTGATTTAAAATTTAAACCAGCACCATCTTTCATCCTATGCTCTTATAACAAACTTGTGAACACTAATGCTTTCGCTGTTCAAACATTTTTCATCAGCACTTAGTACCCTTCAGGACCAATATCTAGAAGCTGAAGTACTTATATTGATCACCTCTTTCTTGACAGTTTCTGTTTGTAACTTGTTGTCTCTTATAAGAACAGGATAAGGTACCATAAAATATGAAAACATATGCTAATAAAGTTGTAATCAGATAGATTTACAGATTTCTCTTTTTTGTGAAATATTAAAGTTCATATATAGTCTGTGTATGTCTGTATGTGTAAGCACATGCACGTGTGAAAATGTGTTTGTGTATGTGAGTTCAGGTAATTTTTACAATCCTGAGGGAGGATTAGACTTCAGTCCTTCTGTTATCTGTCCTGTAATGTTTTCGGTCGTTTTTTTAATAGAATATATATATTAGACCCTTCTTACAGTGTGCTGTATCTACTGAATTAAAATTTTTAGCCATATGATATAATGAGAAAAAAAAAATCCTAACAATGAAATAAGAGGGCTTTTCTTTTTACAATTCTGCATTTTCTATTCATAATTCTAAACACCTCATTTAGGAAGCATTATAGGACAATGGCAAGTTTTCATTTCAATAAGGTATTATACCCAAACTTAGTCACTCATCACAAATATAAAACATAATTTTCATTAAAGTAAAAATCAGCTTTGGGATTTAATCTTTCTTGATTGGTTGAAACTTTTACAAAGTTTATATGAGTGATGAAATTAGATCTAATTTCTCCAGTTTGATATATCTCCCCAATCACATTTACAAAGGAGGAACTATGTTAAGTGAGTTACACAGATGAAGAGAGGTCCCTTAAGAAATTCCCCTTGATGTATATAATTGTCTTGTTAGAGACAACTCTAGTGATTCTCTTCTGTTAAAACAATATTTTCTGCTAATTTATTCTAATTAAGCATATTGTCATAAGGTCACTTATTTGACTGTTCATCATTCTTTGAAGTTCTTTCTATAAACCAAACACAAATTGCCACAATTATTCCTGTCAAAGCAGAGATTTTCTACTTCAATATTGAACATATTGAAATTATTGTTCTCTATGTCCCTTATTTCGGGGGAGCGGGCAGGGAATGTACTAGTCATGTCAAGTGGTGACTAATCTGGAAAGTGAACTATATGACACAAATTACAGAGGAAGGAACATCATGTCTAGCAAAGGAAAGCCTCAGTAACAAAATGGGAGGAACTGTTTCACAAAACACCCATTCCCAGGAAGACTGCTTCTCTCTGAGTTATCTTCACACCTCCATCATCCTCAGCCCCTCAGCACCCGGCACACAAAGGGCCATAGCTTGTCAGGCAGTGTGTGAGGAGCGGGTGTGTAAACTCCTTCTCCGTGGGGCCATCCCCAGAGCTGAAGCTGGAGCAGGGGAGGCATCACTAACTGTCCTTGGTGGAGTGGTTAGCCAGCAACACACAGTTCAGGCCACCACAAGTCTGCCCACACTGCCTGGCTATCTCACGTAGACATCTCCTCCTGCTGAGGGCAGAACATTTACTGGTCTACAAATGAAGTGTGGTAGATATTCCTGAAGATCTCAGGAAGCAAATTATGTGCTCTTGAAGGAAGGAACTTAAATTTAGGGTAGTCACTGTTAGATAGACTTGTTTCCTATAAAACTTGTGGTTAACTTGCAACTGAAGCAAACTGAAGCACTAGAAGAAGGAATCAGAGAACAAGTTCAACCAAAAATCCAAAAACATTACCTTGTCTGATAATTTAAAGCGATTAAGAGTCCTTAATCTAGTTGCAGTGTTACTAATTCAGATTAATAATCTACCTATAACATATGAAATTTCCAATTATTTATCAATAGTGTTGCTATGTATAGGTCTTCTCCAGCTATCTTTGACATCCTTTTATTCTGTTAAGGATTGAAATTGGCAAAAGAAATACCAGGTGTTCATACTGTGAATAAAATTAAATATTGTACATTGTCATGGTTTGAGCCCACCCAGCCATCAACAAAACAAACAAAGCAACCATACAGCCTACACGCTCACTCCTACCCCACTTTCCCCATTCCCTTCTCCCAGTGGAGGAGAAAATGCAAAAAAAGAATTGAGGATTGAGGGAAAGGACAGGGAGGGCTCACTCGCCAGTTATGGTCATGGGCAAAAGACAGACTCGACTTGGGGGAACAAAATCAATTTAATTTAAACAAAATCGCCACCAATTCACCAACTGAATCAGAGTAGAACCATATTGTGGTTTAGACCCAGTTGGCAACCAAGTACCACACAACCTCTCTCTTACTGCAGTAGGAGAAAATACAACAAACAGCTTAAGGGTCAAGACAAAGGAGTGGGAGAGCTCACTCACTGATTACAGTCATGGGCAAAATACAGACTTGACTTGCAGAAACAAAAACAGTCTAATTTTAAACAACAAAATCACTACCAAATCATCAGTCCAACCAGCGCAAGCCAGTAAAAAAACCCAACAGGATCTTAAACACATCTTTCCCCCTAACCCTCCATTTTTCCCAGACCTAGCTTTGCTACCTCCTCCCCCTGACTCATCACGGGGCAGGGTGGGAAAGAGGGTGGGGAGTCATAGCAGTCTCAGTTTGCTTCTTCTGCCACTTATTCTTCTTTGAGGAAAACACTCCTCACAGTTCTACATTGTGGCAACATGGCATCCCTTCCAAAAGAGATAGTCTTCCATGAACTCCTCCAGCTAGCATGGGCGTCTTCCTCCAGCAGCAGTTGTCCCAGCGATGAACCGGCCCAGCGTGGGTCCTCCTCAGAGTCACAACTTTTTTCAGGAACAACTGCCTGCTCCAACACAGGCCTCTCCACAGACTGCAAAATGACATTTTCTATACCAGTGATCACACCATGGGAAGGGAAATGGCTGCTCTGGAGCATCTCCCTGACCTCTTCCTCACTAACCTCATCTCTCCCTCTGTCCTATCTCTTCCAAAACTCTCCTTTGAAATGGTCTGTTGTCTCTGAAAGGTTCCTTATCTTTTGCAACTTCATAGGTCCTGGGGAAATGCAAAACCCACAGGAAGCCTACACAAAAAGACTTTAAGTGGCTTGTTAAGGCTTTGTTTAGGCACAGGAACACAAAAGCAATGTGAAAACACAGGTTTTAACTTAGAAGGGTGGAACAAAAGTGGTTTAATGCTTAACGTAATTAAAACCACAGATCAATCATTTAAAGTTAAAGAGGACCAGTCAGAAAGAAGAGAGAGGGAGAGAGATTAATAAATACATATATATATAAGAATACACTTCCTTCCGCCATGCAGAATCAACATCTCCACTTAAACAAAGAATGTGCCAGGCGGCCGCTGCTCCGAGGGGGTGGGGAGGAAAAGGAGTTTCGCCAAAAAGAGTCTTCAACCTCCAGTTCAGTCCAGAAATAAACTGTCCAAGCAAACTTCTGCAGAAAAAGTCTTTCCTCTCACCCATTGCAGAAGACGGTATTGATCCTCTTCAGGGGTGGGGTTTTTTTTGCGTCTCTCCATAGCATAATGACGTCTAGGTTGAGTCACAGTATGACGGCTTTCCCTTACAGACACGTGGAGGATGATCCTCCTTGCATCCCGCGGTGGTGGGTCTCTTGATCTGTGGACAGGGTCACCTCGTGTGCCCCTTTCCACCCACTTGAGGAAAACAGGAAAGTACTTGTGAAAGAAATCTTTTAACTGCTGCATGGAGGCAAGCAGCGTTCTGTCTCTCTGTGTTAGAAATCTCTCTCTGGGTCCTGTTCTGAAAACTCAAAAATGCACGCCAGGGCATGTCGGAAAACTCCACTTTTTATACACTTATTTGCTGAGGGGTGACTGAAATGTCTGGACTCCCAATCAGGGAGCAAAAGGGGTAGCGTTTCTCTTCCCAAAAATGGTGAGAAAACTTTTCTTGCACTGTG
>NW_010409941.1:14202-32683 GCF_000710305.1 Buceros rhinoceros silvestris
GAAAGAGAAGGAGGGACACAAAGGGTCTTAACCTATTACAAAAACAAAAGAGAGGTCTCAAAACAAAGGCTGTTGCCAAACAGATTTCTCCTTTTAAATATGTTTATTCACAGAGGTGCTGATTTATTCAGCCTTGGATAGAGGTGGGGCCAGATTGGAGCCGGGGATGCTTTTCACAAAGCTTCTTAGAGGGGCCAAGCCAGCAGACCCATCCCCCACTACTGAAACCCTGAAACCCTTCCAGACACAAACTCAACACAGTGATAAATACAACCAGGTCTAAAAAAAATACTACTTACCCCTCCATTCTTCCCAGGCCCAGCATTGCTACCTCCACTCCTGCCAGCAGCACGGAGGGGCAGGAGTAGCAGTTGTGGTTAGTTCCAGTCTGTTCCATGTTGTTTCTGCTGCTCCTTGCTCTTCAGGGAAAACTCCTCACAGTCCTCCCCTGCAGTAACATGGCATCCCTCCTATGGGAGACAGTCCTCCATGAGCTTCTCTTACCAGCAGGGGTACCTTCCGCAGGCTGTGATCCTCCTAGTGATAAAGCCTCCTTCAGAGTCACGCCTTTCTTTGGGAAAAGTGTCCTGCTCCAGAGTGGGGTCTTCCACAGGCTGCAGACAGGACTGTTCTCCAGTGTTGCTCTCTAATGGCTACAAGGGCTCAGGGTGCTGTCTCACCATGGGCCATAGGGGATTGACTGATCTGGCGTGCCTCACCCACCTCTTCCTCACTGATCTCAGTGTCCTCATGATTGTCCCTCTCAAGTCTCACTCCTCTTCAAAACAGAATGATCTCTCCAGACAACAGGTTTTTCTCTGCTGAAATATGCTACTGCAGAGGTGCTGATTGGCTTGTTCTTGGCCAGAGGCAGATCTGACTTAGAGCTGGGGAAGCTTCTCAAAGCTTCTTACAGGGGCTAAGTCAGTAGCAACCTCCCTTTAATGGTGTTCTGAAGATATTATGGTGTTCTTCAGCTAACTTATCAGACCTCTCAACAGAGCTTAATGGCAGGGAATTATTTAAATAATGTTAGATAGTGACATAATCAAATAGATTATGCAACTCTGTCCAAGAACTATTTGTTAGCAGAAGATCTGACATTTTGAATCAGACCAAAGGTTCATAATTTTCGTATATTGACCCCTATGTATAGAGAAAAGAGTATGAGAAATGGGCAAGCCTTTTCCCTGTTAGTCTAATTCAACCTCCGATTATTTGTAGATCAAGGAGTTTTTGAGTCAGATACAGTATTTATATGGCACTGTCACACATTAAATTTCTTTGCTGTGAACTTCTCTTCCATCTCTGGAGCCCATTTAGCCCATATAGCATCCACAGTATGCTGTAACATCAAATTCCATAGCTTATATAGATATTATATGAGGATTCCTCTTCCTTTGTTTTTGGTTTCCTTCTACTTCTGTCTCCTTAGGGGTAGGCAAGGTAGCCAATCCCGCTCCTCTAGTGCCTCTATCTTTATTTGATGTCTCTTTTAGTGATTAACAACCTGAGCTGCTCCCTAATCTTTATGGTTACTTATTTGACCCATTGTTTAATCATCTACAAAAATTTTGAACAATTCATTAAAGAATGAAAAATTTGAAATCAAGAGGCAACACAAGACAAATGCAGTTTTAATCAAAGGAAATTTACGCTTGAGAAAACTTACTCACATGGGAAAACCTTCCAATAGTATTAGAAGATTTCATTATATGATTTTTTTGTCATGAACCTAGACTGTATTCAGGTTGATAGAGGCACTTGAAAGATCATTCTTAAAAAAAAACACACTATTTTTAAAATATGTCAGTACCCACTCTTTGAGGAGGTGAAGTAGCAAATGGTGAAATAATTCTTTGCCAAAGTATCAGCTACAATGCTTATTTCTTATTTTACTATTGTCTAATGTAAACGTAGAAATTAATGCATTATTCTTTTTGTTTCTGTGTTTAGATTTTTCCTCCTAGATTCAGTTAAATTTCTTATAAAATAATTTGTAGAATGGAGGTGAGCTGTAAGTCTATTTTTAGCTTTGTAGCTCTCAATTAGTAACTTGCCTGTGGCTGGTGTTTCCTGGTTCGTAGTGAAAAAGTGTTTCAAAATGTTGTTGGTGATGGTATTTGTTAAAATACTGTACTGGGTATTTTCTTTTATTTCTAACCAAGGAGACAAAAAATGATGTTTCTTTGTGCTTCTAGTACATCTTTTTGTAAAAGACATTAAACATTCAAGGAGATTTGAACTGTCGTAAAAACAGTGTTAGAGGCTGTAGTCGGAGAAGCAGCAGTTTGTGTATAGCTTCAAAGTAAGGAAAAAAGCTACTTTTGAAAGCAGTCCCAATTCTGACCACTGCTGCAATTTAGCAGTTCTTTCGAGATAGCTCTGATGATCAGGGACCTGACCTAATACCATAAAGGTTAGTTGCATTTTGTCAGTGTAGACATTAGATGAGTTCTGTCAGGATCTTTTGCTGTGGAAGAAAGCCTTAGATTGAAGCTGGGAGTCTCTGATAAACTGCTAAGCAAATACAGGTTACATTACAGAGTAGGTGGAAAGAGAAAGATATGATCAAAACCAGCTGTAAAAAAAGGCTGGGAAGAAACATAACTCTAGAAAATCACGGAGGTATGCTGTAGGGCATAGGGGAATAGAATCTATTGATTTTTATCTGCTGCACTGTAACTTTTGTTCACAGGCAGATGGCATTTCCCAATATGGAGTGAAATATTTGCTGTCTTTTTTTTCTTTTTCTTTTCTTTTTTTAAAAATATATTTTATAACCCGTGATTTCTTATTAGTGTCTGTCTTATTTTGTTGAGTGAATTGGACACTGGAACTAAGATGGTGTTGTTTAAGTTGTACCAAAATACTCTGTAGATTTGCTTAATTAAATGGCATTCTGCTATCATCAATAAACTGTGTTGGCTGAAGCTCAGAGCACGGTTTTAGTCACAAACTCTGAATTCACATGTTAGTAATTTAACATGACTTTGCTGAGGCCACTATCATTTTTCTTTAAGCTACAAGTTCAAGGTGTGACATTCTCACAGGCAGGATTGTTATTTCTTTACATTGGGTTTGACGGGATTCAGCTCACGGGTTATATAAAGTATATACCCTAATTCCAGGATTATTCTGGTCTGAATCAGATTTAAAGGGGAAGAAAACCTATTTCTGATAAACAGGTTAGACTTAATGTGCATGAATTAATGACTCAGAAAGCTGATGAATGAGTAACATGTTCTTGCACTCATTTTAAATGCTTCAGATGGAGACATCGGGTAGATTGAAGTCTTGAAGAGCTGTGTAAGTCCTTCAAATTGACTTTTATATGAAACAGAGAAATGACTAATCTCTGGATTCCAACATAATGAACTGTGAGATGATCAACCCCATGAAGTCTGGGACATTTGTGACAGATAAACAATTGAAACTTAATTCCTCAGAAAACGTGTAAGAAGGTGAATGTCGAACTTTTGGGGTCTACATGTCAGTGTTTTGTTTTGTTTTGTTTTGTTTTGTTTTGTTTTGTTTTGTTTTGTTTTGTTTTGTTTTGTTTTGTTTTGTTTTGTTTTGTTTTGTTTTGTTTTGTTTTGTTTTGTTTTGTTTTGTTTTGTTTTGTTTTGTTTTGTTTTGTTTTGTTTTGTTTTGTTTTGTTTTGTTTTGTTTTGTTTTGTTTTGTTTTGTTTTGTTTTGTTTTGTTTTGTTTTGTTTTGTTTTGTTTTGTTTTGTTTTGTTTTGTTTTGTTTTGTTTTGTTTTGTTTTGTTTTGTTTTGTTTTGTTTTGTTTTGTTTTGTTTTGTTTTGTTTTGTTTTGTTTTGTTTTGTTTTGTTTTGTTTTGTTTTGTTTTGTTTTGTTTTGTTTTGTTTTGTTTTGTTTTGTTTTGTTTTGTTTTGTTTTGTTTTGTTTTGTTTTGTTTTGTTTTGTTTTGTTTTGTTTTGTTTTGTTTTGTTTTGTTTTGTTTTGTTTTGTTTTGTTTTGTTTTGTTTTGTTTTGTTTTGTTTTGTTTTGTTTTGTTTTGTTTTGTTTTGTTTTGTTTTGTTTTGTTTTGTTTTGTTTTTAAATTGATTTTAATATCTCAGCTGGGGCAGCCAGGAAAAGTTTGTATAACTTAGTTTTTACTAAAAGCTCATCTGCATGTTTAAAGCTTCTGTACAACAGCCGGGCTTCTAGAAAACTGCTTCCTGCACAAACACTAAATATAACACACCTCAGAGGACATGGAGGACAGGGAGGTGATTCGAGACAGCCAGCATGGCTTCATCAAGGACAAGTTCTGCTTGACCAGCCTAGTAAGAGCTACAGATGTCCTCTATCTGGATTGCTGTAAGACCTTTGACAGAGACACCCAAAACATCCTTCCCTCTAAATTGGAAAGAGATGGATTTGATAAGTGGACTGTTTGGTAGATAATAAATTGATTGGATGGTCACATCCAGAGGGTGGTAGTCAATGGTTTAATGTCCAGATGGAGATCAGTGATAAGCAGTGTCCCTCAGAGGTTTGTACTGAAATCATTGTTGTGTGTCTTCATCAGTGACACAGAGTAGAATGGATCAAGCACACCCTCAGCAAGTTTTCAGTTGACACTGAGCTGTGTTGCCATTGATATGCCAGAAGAATAGGATGCCATCCAGAGGGACTTGGATAAGTTGGAGAAGTCAGCCTATGTGAACCTCATGAGAACCTCATGAAGTTTGACAAGGACAAGTGCGAAGTCCTGTACCTGTCTAGGGGTAATCCTGGGGATCAATTCAGGCTGGGAAATGATGAGATTGAGAGCAACCCTGTGGAGAAAGATGTGGGAGTACTAATGGGTGAAAGATGGAGCATGAACTGTCAATGTGTACTCGCAGTCCAGAAGGCCAACCATATCCTGGGCTGCATCAAAAGAAGCATGGCCAGCAGGTTGAGGGAAGTGATTCTGTCACTCTACTCTGCCATGTTGAGACCTCACTTGGAGTCCTCAGCACAAGAAGGATATAAACCTGTTGGAGAGGGTTCAGAGGAGGGCCACAAAAATAATCAGGAGAAAGGATGGGCTTGTTCAGCCTGGAGAAAAGGCTCTGAAGAGACCTTATTGCTGCCTTTCAGTACTTAAAGGGGGCTTACATAAGAAAGATGGGAACAGACCGTTTAGGCAAGGCCTGTTGTAACAGGACTAAGGCTGGTGGTTTTAACCTGGGAGACAGTAGATTTAGACTAGATATAATGAAGAAATTTTTTACAATGAGAGTGTTGAAACACTGGCACAGGTTGCTCAGAGATAGGTATTCATGGGTAGATGCCCCATCCCTGGAAACATTCAAGGCTAAGGCTGGATGGGGCTCTGGGCAACATAATCTAGTTGAAGATGTCCTTGTTCACTGCAGGGGTCGTTGGACTAGACGACCACTGAAGGTCCCTTCCAACCCAAAGCATTCCATGAATCCATGATTCTGTCTAATAGCATACAAAGAAGCCATTGTTACTACTCACTGTTACCACAGAGGCATTTATAACACAGCTCTGTTAACCTTACATAATCTGCATCAAAATATGCAAAGACTACTGCAATTCAAATACTGGCCTACAGTGGTTAACAAAAGATAAGAGAATCACCTTAAGGGGGATTTACTGAAATAGAAAAAAGAATTTACTTTAGTTAAAACAGAAAAAATTGATTGAAGTGTAAGATTATTATTTTCCAAGGAACTTAAAAAAACCTAGTGAGCAATAGATGGAATTCATACTATTAATATTGGTATTTATTTCTGAATCTGGATAATTATATAGATACAAAATAAATATTCAACTTATCTACATAAATGTAGATATAACTGATATAAATACATGTAGATACTTTAAAACATATTCATAAATTGAAAAAAATATGGCTGCTAGTGACACGGTCTCCATCAGAGGGAATGAATAATTTCCATGACTTGTGAAGCTTAAGGACTGGGTGTTTACACTGAACATTAAAACGTGTTGATGTGAAGGCTCCTCAGGATGGCAAACACACTGAAATGACAGCTTTCTCGGTAAAAGGAAAGGCATTAATTTAGCAGCTTTGCAACACATCTTACTTTAAAACACAACATTTGCCCTCTTCAGTTATATCAATAGAAAAATGTAGGTATACTCTCTGTCCAGGATGAGAATAGAGAAAGATGTCTGGGCACAGAAGAGTTTTTAACCATGTTGATGTTTAAACACACTTCTGTCTCCTTTAATCATTGCACTGTGATGCAATGCTCTTCTTTTTTTTTTTTTCGAGATCTCTCTTTCTGTGCTAAAACATTAGACATGGTTAGACTTTTTTTAAAAGGAACAGATACCAAAAAATCATTGCAGTACCTAAGCTTAGTATCTAAGCTGAGTATTTAAGCTGTTAATAAATTTCACAACCTTATATTAATATATATTCATTTCGGTTTCTGTTTTGTCCCAATATCTTCAAGTATGAGAACTTTCTTAATAGCCTAATTATTCATAACTGAAACCTGATATTATTTGCAATAAAAATCCCCTTAAAATATTATGACACTGATGTTAAAATTGTGAAAACTTGAAACTTGAACTCAGAGTGTGCACAGAAGTTCCAGCTCCTTATAGGAGTTTCGGCAGTGCTTCCAGACTGGAGGGTAACATTGTCCAAACCACATGCAGTTTGCTATGCCAAAGGCTACCTTCCATGCCCAAATCCAGTGTTTGATCCTACCATAGGAACTGTGCTAGATTCCTGATAAGACTGTATTCCTTGGGAGTTGAAAGTGGGAAAACAGCCCTTCCGGCTGAATAAGTAATTGTTTCCAGAAAAAAAATTGGATCATATTTTCAAGGAGCTTAATGGCCTGCACCAAAAATTTCTCAAAGTTCTTATAAAGCTTTAAAATAAGATTTTCACTAGGACATAATCCATTAGACATTAAAGAGTTAATTATAAAGGTTAAAGATAATCTTAGAGATGGCAGACTTGAAAGGAGTCTAGACCTACCTTCCTCTTCCCCCTTCCCCTCCGCTTCCCCTTCCCCTTCCGCTTCCCAACTTTAACTGTTGACTTTTCAGCCTTAATATTGCTTTTCTATACTCATTCATATGGTTTTATGGGTAAGGCAGCTTTAATTATTATGAATGGGGAATTTCAATTAAAGCCAAACAGAAGAGTAGAATAATCCATTTAATATATCACAAATAAAACAATAAACACTTAAAACTAATTCTTTAATTTGATCAAGAATGTTTCCATGAAGTGTCCATACAGAAATCTTTACTACATGACACTTTGGTTTCACAGCCATTCAAATAGTTTTGCTCGTATTCATGCATATTGTAATTTCTTTGATTTTATCAACACTACAAGCTTTCTCATTTTTCATGGTTTTTATTTCTTCATGGTACGAAGAATAGATGTTCCATGAAAATTGTGTTAAAATAACAGAGGAGTACCCATGAATATTCATAGGATTAATTTTTATTCTTGTTTCTTCATTGTGAATGAAAGCGAGGAAGATTGTATATGCAGATAATAATGTAGAGGTGGGTGTGGAAGAAGGAATTTTTGTATTCTGTGTGTAGATTTCAATACTTAAATTCTGTTCAGGATTAGCTTTTAACAAAAAAGTTCCAGTTACTTTGAAAGGGAACAGAAAAAAAAAAACAACAAAAAACCAAAAACCAACCTATCAACATAAAATACCTGATTCAGCTAATATAGCAATACCTTTCTTGAACATCTGTGGCCTTCCTTCCCTGTTTGATGTGCTACAATGGCCTTCATAAAGTATGGAGGTCAGCTAAAAGGCTACAAAATAAACACAGAAACATAAAAATAGAATCATTCAAGTGCTAAAATAACATATGAAGTGCAGCTCTGATCTGCATGAGCAAAAGGGATCGGGTCAACCTCACAGACAGTCCTGTAACACCTTCCCCATTTTGACAGTTTCCACACAAAGGATAGGTCCAACTTTTCATCTCCTCTGCTGGGTAAGCATCCAGGCCATGTCCTAGCTGCCATGCAAGTTGGCACCTGGCTGCATGCTACACTCAATGCGTTAACTTCTTTTGAAAGGCAAACCAAACATTCTGACGGCGAGTGCTTGTAGACAATCCCTTTATTAAATGATGGGTGGAAAAGGACTCTGAGGTACATTGTACAGCATGCCTGAGCTGCACCTGTAGACAGTCATGTTGTATAGGACAGAGCTAATGAAGATGTTAAAGCTCCTTTGTTCCCTTGTACAATGAAATACGAGACACTTGTAAAATCCATTACAAAAAAGAATCAATAAATTTTCCTGCATTATCATATTTATACATTATTCATTGCATTATCATATTTATATATCATATGTAATTAATTATGTGAATAAAAAAAGTGTGTGTATTTATGCATGTATAGTTAATTTACTTACCTTTTGTTTTCTTATTGACCAAAGTTTAAATATTTTCCATGAAACCATCTTTAAAACAAAAGTGTTGATGAAGAAATAGTTATGAAGAAAGAGTTGATGAAGAAAATCCATTGCCTATAAAAGATATATGCAGATTGTAATTTACAGCGTGAGAAAACTCCTTCACCTCAAGATGTATCAGTGATCAGAAGGTACATTTGTGAAGTGATTGTATATCATTGTGGCTGTAAAAGTTTCATAGCAAGAGTTTTTCCTAACTCTGTCATCTAATAGAATGTGGAATGATCTTTCAAGACAGATAAAGATGTCTTTTTTGTCAATGCACTGGGAAAATCCGCTACCAAATTCCTTAGCTCTATTGTAATGTAACATCAGCATAATTTTCTATTTTCTTTCACCTCACGTTATCACTGACATCACACAAATGGAGCACAAAATGCTAATGTGTCGGAATTCTGGAGTGTGGCTTGTCTGATGTAATTTAAGTGTCTGCCTTTGAGTTCATGACTGTCGGTTCCCTTTAGAGACAGTGAAATAACTAGTATTTTGAAAATAAAATTATTTATTTTTTGGAAGTAGGCTTCTATTGTTGTTGAGATGATTTTATCATAAAACTACATTTCCACTGACTGCAGAGATGTGCAGACTGTGTTGGGATGACTAGCCCATGTATCAATACTGACACTGGAAATGACTACAGTGAGGTGAGATGTATCTCATTTAGACTCACTTTATATTCAATGGAAAAAACACGACATTTCAAGGGGAGGATTAATCATATTGTAAAGTAGGCATCCACAACAGGTGGATGTATGACACTTTTGCTTTTCTGTATGGTTTTCTTTCACTGAATTCTAAAAATATCTTCCAGATGGAAATTAGTAGACCCATATGGCTAAGTAGTGGTTAAAAAGCAGATTTGAGAAAACTGTATACAAGCCTTGAATACCAGCACTTTCTCAACTTCTCCACTTTGATTATATTTAATATTTTTTTTTGCTTATATGTAAAAAACATTTAATTATTTGCTTATTTAATGGGTTAGGGTTTTCTTGAGGCATGCATTCATAACTTTCAAGCAGATATTAGTACAATCTTTCTCAATTATGCATTAACTAGTCATCTGTTACTCAACACTACACTTATGTAAGTCAAACGAATTAACAGTAATATAGGTCAGAAATTACAAGCATGGATTTGGTTACTTTTAGCCTAGTGTGGCTGGATTCAAGTTATGTCATAGTTCTGCCTACTTAGCCACCAGCTGAAGCGTGAGAACGAAAAATACCTCAGTCTCTGCAGTCACCATGTCAGTTCCTTCGTCCAGATGAGCAGTTAATCCGTTGTTTCCTAGGAACCATGTTGATGTGGCATCTTGTTGCTTCTACTCAGCACTGTCTATGAAAAGTGACAAATTACTCATAAAAAAATACATGTATTTTTAAAATTCTTTTCTTACACCTTTTTCCTCTGAAGATGAATCTATGTGCTGATATGAGGAAGATAAAATAAAGGGAAAAAAAACTTACCTGTAAAGAAATTCAAGCCTCATTTCTCAGACTGTAAAGTAAACAGACTCAAAATACTAGGAAAAATCAGTTTTAACAAAAACACACTACAAAGCAGAGAGGAATATAGCAAACATAGCAGCCAAGCTAAGACTACTGGTCAGTTAGACTCCTTCCTTCTTCTTCACTGACAACCAGGAAAGAGCAAGGAGTGCGAAGGAATTCTCTCCTTCACTCCTGTTATAACCCAAGAAAAGTCCCAGCCACTTCTAGAAGTAAAGACAAGGAACAAGCAAGCCTGTTCCACCCCTCCTCTTTGACCATGGGAACAATTCCCTGGCAATATAATCAAAGGATGGGGAAGAAAGAATTTGATCTCCTTCAAATAATGTTATCAATTTTGCTGGCAACAAAGGCTAATTCCAATTATGTTTATAAATACTCAGTTTGATCTTTTCATCTGAGTTTGGGGTTTTTTCGGGTTTGATTTTTTTTTTATGTGTGTTTTTTTCTAGAAAGCTACATGGAAAAGACATGTCACTGGCAATAATTTATCCAGTTATCCTGCATAATTTACAGGAAAGTGTGTTTCATTTACACTGATATTTTTTTCTTGCTGTTAATGGGCAAGGGAAAAATTATAAGACTCTCTTATCTGCATGGATACAGAATTTTTGTGACTTCTTTGTAAGAAGCGAAGCCACAGCTTTTCAGGAAGACAACATATTAGTTTATTGATCTCAAGGACATTTAGACAAAGTAAAGTGGTGCAATTTCTGCCTTATCTGAAATCATGTATCTCTTTCTATAGTATTGTTAGTCATCTGCATGGCAATACAGCTCGGTTCTGATTTTTTAGATGTATTTTACACTGGGAAAAGAAAACAAAGAATATTGTAAGCTATTTCTTAACTGCTTGCCTGTATTGATTGATAAGAAGGACTATAGTCCTGTAGAGAATTGCAGAAAAGTGCACTAAATTTATTACCATGATCCCTAAAATTATATGTAGTAGTTTTGTCATACAAAGGTATCCCAATCTAAGGAACAATCTTTTTGCCTTTATAATAATATTTCTCTTTCTTAAAAATATAATAGAAGGCAAATGTTAACTCAAATGCAGTAAAAGGAGTGTGTTGATTTAATCTTTATCTTTCCCTGCTCAACATCTGCATGCTTCTCATCATGTCTAAAGGTTCATCTATGTCTATCGTGTCCTTTGCACCTCCAAGAACTTACTCCAAAGCCAACTGTGATTCCTTTCTCACTTCACAGATGTTTTTCCTCACTAGTTCTAAAGGCACTCCACCCGGTATTTCAGGAAAAGATGTCTCTTTGTGGGCAGAGGAAAGCACATGTTCTTACAGCTTAGCAGGGACAGGGTATATAGAGAGGAGATCGGAGCATTTATACTGCTAGTTGAACTACTTCTAAGTTTTCTATTCCACTCTGCTGAGGAGAGGGTGTATGTTCTGGAAGGGGGGAAAATAGCAGCAAAGTTTTGTCTAGCAGTATGGTTCTCTTAGTAAGCTGAGAACATGAGAAGTGTGCTTTAATACAACCATGGATGAAGGTATATACCAAAGAATGCAGACTGGGAGTCTGTAGCCTGCATTATAGGATGAGAGCAAAAAGCCAAGTTATTGTGTGGTTACACAGGTGCGAAGTAGAAACACAAAGATGATTTTAATTCTATATGCAATACATGTGTTACATTCAAGGATGAAAAATTAGAGAAACCGTGGCAGAATAAAGCCATTGAAATTATTAAGGGACTATATGACAGTAAGAGCATTAAAGAGTTCTATTTATTGTTAAAGAGTATGTATTTATTTCATCAAAAGAAGATAGGTAACTTGATTACAAGGTATAAAAAAACTTTCAAGCAAAGAAGAGTGAAAAATAGAACAAAGATTTTGCTTTCTTTTTCCTCTCTTCAGTAAATTTCATGTAACTGACTATTTGTTCCTTTTAGGTAAAACCCTTTAACTTTGTGAAATTTATCTTAAAATAATAATTATAAAATCGTTTCTAATTTTGTGGAATTATGTTCAGCTCTTTATTCTGAGCACTATGATTTTCCAGAAATTTGAAATTATCTGAGAAGTATATCACTTTAGATCTGAAAGAGACAACTTTACTACTGTTAGCTTGAGATTGGCAAGAAAAGAGATCACATATCTTGGTGAAGAACAGTTGAATTGTGATAGCTGGAAATTTACAATAAAAGAAAATATCAGACGCAAAATAATGAGTTCCCTCTCAAAAAAGGAAGCAGAATTTGGAACAATATGAACAATGTGAACATTTGGAATAATGTGAACATTTGCTAAACCGTGGGATTTTTTGTGAATGACCTAATTAAAGCAGTTAATGTCTCCAAATGGTGTGCCAGCTCCTAGGCTGCCTTGTCTTCATCAGGGACCCTGGGAGCCTTGGCTTCTCAGAGCTTTATTTTGCTGGCTCTGCTGTAGCAAGTGTGGGATCCCTGAGCCCTGCCTAAAGCCTGGATCAGAAGCAATCTCATTTCCCTTGGCCTGAACGAGGAGCCAAGTCTTGGTGAAAGCCAAGGCTCCACAGGACTGTATGACAAAAAATTTTAAAAAAACTTACCTAAGGCAGACTTTAGAGCACGTCTGTCCTGGCACCGCAGATCTCAAAAGTTTCTACTGTAGTCTGATAAATGGTCTGGCATGAAAACAAGCATAAATCTTTTGCTTCTTTTGAGAATATCTCATTAGAAGTTTGCCCAAGATGACGCTCTGTGGAATGCTTAAACTATACTAAAACATCAATATTTTTTACATTAGGGTTTTTTAAACAATTCTCTTTTTTTTTAATAATTCTTTCAAAGATTTGTTGCTATCTTTTCCTCAAAGCCTAACAGTTGCTCCTCCCCTGATTCAAGAAAGAACAAGGCTTGTTTTATTTGAGATGTACAACTTGTTTAAACATGATGCTCTTGTTCTTAGGTGCAAAGAGAGGCGGGTCCTTACAACATATTCCAAAGAAGAACGGGTTATTTTCTTCAGAGTTGTAGCTATCCTATAGAGAGTAAAAACCTGTCAAACTCTGCTGAGAATCACAACATACCAGTCAGAATTTCACCAAGGGAATAAAACCACGGTCTTCAAGGCCACACCACAGATCTATTCCATAAACAATATAGTACGTGTTTAAATTTTATAACTTTGATTTTTAAAAGAAATATGAGCTAACTCTGTTCCCACTGAAAGGTGCAACATTGACACAAACCCCACCTTTATGTTGAAATTCTTCTTTCTAGATCCCTGAAGTCGGTCGATACTTGTCATCGAGTTTGCTTGTTAAAGAAGCCTGTAAAAATAACGTACTAAAAATATATTTGTTCATCATGAGTAGAGCAGAAGACAGCTACTACCTCTCCATTCAGTGTTTATTGAAAAGTTACGTAGGAAAAATTACAACACAAAAGAAGCAGACCTTCATTTTGTGAAAAAGAAAACAATGTGAATGAGTGAGAGCAGATGACATAAATTAACTGCACATACTTGAAAATTCTGCTGGAAACAGCAGCAACCTACTGATCTACATCGTTTAATAGAAAAGTTAGGAACTAAAGCTGGCTATTTGTTTCATATGAAAAGCACCACATTAAATTTGTCAAGACAATAACATGCATTTTTTTCTTTTCTGCTCACACGTTCTGGTGAGAAAGACAGAAAGATTACTTAAATAACACTGAAAATTTATTTTGTTTAATTTTTCATCATTTTTTCTATTGTGTATGAAACTTTTTTAATGTTTTTTTTTTCCCTTAATTTTTGAATAAATATTCCATTCATTTAATTATGTAATGGCCTGACATGGTAACAGCTCCATAGCCACATATAAACTAGAGGTTCATTAATGGTTTATTCACAAAAGCAATCCTGAATAGTCTAGAAGGGTCACAAAATATAACTATGTCCAAAGACCATTGAGTCTGAAATGCCAAGTAATGCTGCCTCAGAGGTGCAGTGAAAGTGATAAATCTTACATCACTCGAGAGCTCTTTCTGAAACACAAATAGAAGAGAGCCTAACTCAAAGTTTATCACATGATCTTTTTCACCCCCATTTAATACTCATTAAGGATCCTGAATAATAAAATTAAATTGGTTCTACACTAAAATTCTATGATCCTTTACAAAGTTAATGTAATGATAACATATTGTTCAGATTTTGGGCACCACTAACACGCTAACGTGATAAAAATGGAAGTTGCATATTTTCTAATCCATTTTTTTTATCTGAAGGAAACCTACTAAACCTACTAAAACTATATTCTGAGGAAGTGAAATATGATTCTGCAGTGAAACAACAGAATGTTGGTTGTCATATTCCAAATGTCCAAAGTAGTCTTTTGATAGTGAATGTAACATTAAGCACAGACCAGACTGTTTCACTCAAAAGTGTAAGGATGTTGTTCAATCAACATGCCAAGAATCTATATGTGCCCTGTGTGGCTACATGACAAAATGGCCAAGAACCACATTAGGTCATTGTTTAGCATTACTAGACAGTTTTAGCCGGATTTTATTCAGCAAACATTTGAAATTTCCTCAGTTGTAGAAATGTGTGTGCGCTTGGTAAAAGCTAAGGTATTTTACCTGTGGGTAGTAGTAGACAGATACATAGATGACTTGGTAGAAGAAACTAAACGTTTGATGTACCTGAGCTGTTTTGACGGGAAAGCAATTATACTAAAGATAATTAAACACTAAATTAACTATTAAATTGAGACAGAAAAAAAGCATTTAAAAAATCTTGAAAATAAACATAGAATTCAGCAATCTGGTTCAATAATTAAACTTGACGTAATGGACAACTCAAAATTAAAAAGATTACATGGTTCAATTAGCAAAGTGACCTGCCATGGAAACTTCAGGAAAAATGAGATAGTTCCAAGGACCTACTTCTGCTTTGAAGTTAATGGCAAAAGTCCAGCTGAAATCACTGTGAGCAGAAACAAGCCCTAAACAATGAAAGGAAGAGTCTGGCAATATTTCAGGACTCCATTAGTGTTAATGATTCATGCAGTGCCAAGTGTTTGGGTATCTGGGACTGAAAAATAAACAGTTTCTCTTCTTCCATATTACTGCTACAGGTATAGTCTACTAAGAAGGATTGCAATGCATTCATATGCATAGAGTAAGTATTGTGAATATGCAAATTTTACTGTCTGGAAAATAGGCTAATTAGCCAAGAAATATATTAAAGCACAAAAAAATATCAATACATAAAAACAAACCAAAAATTGTAGAATAAATCTTCCACTAGAATTTATTGAGAAAATACGGTATTTTTGTTTTTCCCACACCTGTGTCTCACAGTATTTTTCAAAGTTCTAACCTAAAGAAAAGAAAGTTTTGTTTTCATAAACCAACAACAGCATGAACAGGAACTACCTGCAGGTATAATTCTTGGGACATCCACTGCGTATTACCTGTCTTCTTTGACAGCAGCCTCTTGAGAAGGTTGGCAATATTTCTCCTGATACCATGAGTGATAAAAAAATCTGATTGTATGGTTATGATTACTGAGAGCATGTTGAGGCATTGAGGGGAAAACTCCAGGATCACTGAACTAGCGATTTCAATGGAGCCAGGTTTTCATCGTTTGCAAGTACAGTTGTGAGATACTGTCTGTATGTCACAAATTAGTATCCATCAGTCAGTGATAAGATATCTAGCAGACAGGTCTGTTATACCATATGTCTGTATTCTCCGGAAAATATTATTTAAATCTTCTTATAAATTACTTAGATCTTCTAAGGATGGAACAATGAAGAATATGATCAGGTTTATTATTACTAGCCTGTTAAAATATTAATTTGAAATAATTTCTGAAAGTTTTGTTTTTAAAAACAGTATCAAAGCTTTTACTGACCTGAGTCAAATCTCTTGCAGAAATAATTCCTATCTGCTAACAATTATAGTACCATTCCATTCTGATAGATTCCACACCCTTAAAGGAAATATTGTGGTCCTGTAATGAGACTAATGAGATTCCTGCTTGGTCAAAATAAAGGCAGAGTACATGACAGGAAGCAGGTAACATTGAGTTAGATAAATGTCTGCTCTGATTTAATGCAGAACTACTGAGGGAGGATTGTATAAATGATTTTTATAGATTCAGTTATTCACCCAGGAAACAATCAATGAATCAATATTGGTTTTATCAGTTTGACTCCTTTCCCACACCCCACACCCCCAGTATTGCAATCAGTTAAATTGATTGGTTTGTCTTTTATTACTGCATCCTATTTACAAGTTATGTTGAGTTGCAGTTCAAAGACGGAAAGTCAGACAAATCTTTTTTTTCCAAATAATGGATTTCATTCATACCTGCCATTCATTTTAGCTAATCAATAATGTCATTTTTAAGAACATTACTGCCTTTACTTAAAAATCAATATAGGTTATGCCAAGCTTTAGTTTTGCTGCATATTCTGCAATGGGTTTTCATTGTTTCAATTACAACGGTTTGGTTTTTGTTTGTTTGTTTGTTTTTTTTTGGATAGCACAGTAGTAGGCTCTGGGTGAAACACATTATGGTCACAGTGACGTAGAAGGGTCTGAAAAGGCTAATTTGTCTTCATAGTTTGGTTTTTTTTTTTTGGATAGCACAGTAGTAGGCTCTGGGTGAAACACATTATGGTCACAGTGACGTAGAAGGGTCTGAAAAGGCTAATTTGCCTTCATACGTAGCAAGGCTGCTTTAGCATTCCAGACATTGATTTTGGGTGGCATTTTAGTAAAACTGATGGTGGCATTCAGTGAAACTGACACTCTGAGTCTTTTACAGTCAGAGCCAAAAATGACTAAAAGTTCAGACTGACAGGTGGAAACACACCTTGGCAAATTCTGGACATTAAGTCAAACTAAAATCAGTGAGAATTTAATTTTAAATGCTACATTGCAGGACAGTTCAGATCCCAAGTCACAATTTAATTATTCACACTCCACACAGCCAGTGCTCTCAGTGGGAAATGGTGAATCAACCAGACAACTTAAGACAAGTTATTTCTTTTCAAAAATCAGGGTCCAAGAGTACCCAAGGAAGGAATTAAGGGGAATTCTCAAAGCCCTGAACAGAATTAACTTCAAGGCAACTTTGGTTTTGAAACTGAAGTTATCAGGTACCTAAATTTCTTTTATGGGTATGGTGAGACTTGCCTCCCTTCTTGACTCCACAGTCAGAGCTGGTGAGAGAAACAAACTTAAGGAAAAGCCTTGGGCCATTTTCATAGTATCATAGAATCATCTGGTTAGAAGAGACCTTTAAGATCATCGAGTCCGACTGTTCACCCTGCACTGCCAGGGTTCATAGCTACACAGGCAAGAAACTCCTTTGCATAGAGAAGAAATTATTTTGGCATTGAAGGAAATCAAAGAAAAATTTCCCGAGGGCAGACTAACTCAAGCTTAGAAGTTATGTTTTGTATTTTATCCTTTTTCCTTAGGACAAATGGAGTTTTCTTGGCATAGTCTTTCTGTAGTCTCAATCTCAACAAAATTAAGAAATTTGATTTCTAAGCAGATGACAAAATGTTGTAAAGCTCTTCAGTGACAGGAGGCAGAATTACAAGTCTGAAACTTCCCAAGAAAATAAACTATGTTATTTTGTAGTCTATTGCATTTGGAAAGAGTACCGTACATTGACATATATTATGACAACACTTTAAAAGACAAAAATAAAAGGACTGTTCTCATGTAGAACTGTCATGAAAGATACTTAACCACTAAAGCTGTGATACTATCTGTGATATTTTTTTTCCAAAGGACTATTTCTGCAGTTTCTTCTTTCTGTAGAGAAAGAAGAACTGTTTCGATTTGGAAGTTGACCTGGATAGCCTTTCAGTTCCATTCAGATATATCTGAAAATAGAACGGTGATCTTAAAAGAATATAGAAAATTAAATTCCTGACATAAAAATAATGAAAATTATTAAAATACCATTTATCTAGTAAATATGTTGTGACTGGAAGACATTAGTCACCCCTTAACACATCTTCATAGCTTAAGCAAAAATTCTTTTTCTTTGAAAACTCTTCATATATTAATACCACTGCTTCATTTTTCACGTTTAGTTCCCACCTACCTCCAACACTCCCATCAGTGGACAGCCAGGCAAAGGAGAAAAGCATCAGAGTTCCTGATGTCAGAGCAGTCTTGGTCAGCCTGTTTAAGGTGGTAACACATCATCTTCAGCCATTAAAGCGTGAAAGTGAGAGATTTCAGTACTACTCAAATGGAAGGAATTACCTAGATTTCATTTTGTGCATTGTATGCAGACTAATATATTGGAACATCAAAACTGGGTAAGTTCATTTTATAAATACTCTTTTCCTCTTTCAACATTTTTTCCACCGTTAGTCTGAAAAACAACTTAAATATCAGGAAGAAATTTGGCTTTTGTTATACCTGTTGTATCATTTTCATAATACTATGTACAAGTCAGGAGACAGTAATTTTATAACACCATTTCCTTCTCAGGGAATACTGCTTCATGACTCGTGGATATCCAGAACTCCACAACTTTCAGAGTT